>NC_066863.1:9465086-9493011 GCF_025177605.1 Cucumis melo
CCCTGCGACAAAAGAAAGACGTCTAAGGAAAAAAGAAAGCCAATTTCTTTGCCTGACTCAACGGATCTCCCCTATTCTACTGAAAGAAGAGCCCCACCTTCTTCCACTTCGAGGGGACGTGCTTCATTTTTTGCTAGGATTTCTCCTATTCTTTTCAAAGTAATAGCTCTCGAAAAAAAGATGATTCATAGTCCTCCGTCCTCCTACGCAGTTCATTTATAGACCGGAGCGCTAAGTAATTTCATGAACGATGTGCCCACAACGGGAGGAAAAAAGAATTTGAGAAAGAGCAAAGCTGAAAAGAAAGAATAGCTTTCCACTCTTCACCCTTGGAAAGCCCTGAATACCGGTTATCAGCCAAGGCCTCTTGTGGAGTGACTTCGGTCGTCAACTGAGGCTGCAGAGAATCTTCCGATTGAGCGAGCTGGGACTTCTTGGTTCTTCCTGGGATTGGAACCTCTGAGCTTTCGGAAATTTTCAAGGATGCTTACCTTCGTCACCTGGACCTTTCTTTGATAGGAGCAGTTCATTTATAGCGATCATTCTTTCTCTCCTTTCAGTCGAGACCTTCTTCCTCAATATTCTTTTCACCCTTTATTCTAAATTCAGGGTCCGTCCGAAGGTTATGAAATAACGAGACTCCCACGGGGCGGTGAGAAGAATGATCTTTGAATGATCGGCGAAAGGACTGAATTATCATAAAAGAAGGAGCGAAGGTACTCTACGAAAAAAATATAGGAGAGGATCAAAGAATTTGAGACTGAGGTTAGGAAGGTTCAGAGCGAAGGTACTCGTAGTTTTCAATATAGGTTCAGAGCGAAGGTACTCGACTGAGGTTAGGAAGGAGAGGAGCGAAGGTACTCGACTGATAAGGAGAGGAGCCCGACGATTTGAAGAAATCCATATCAAATTAATGCACTCCTGAAAATAGTTCAGGGATCAGGACTGAGCTTGAAACTCCTAACGGAGCCTTACAGTCTCGTCGATCATTCTTTGAGCCTCCGGACCACTAAAAAGTCATAAGACGAGAAAGGAGCCTCGCCTACTTAAATAAAAGGAAGAAGACGCATCAAAATAGAAGCTTGCTTTTCTTGCAAGATCGATCAGTCTCAACTACTGCCGAGAAAGATCCCTTTCAACACAAGAGCGGGATTCCAACCGCTACGTGGGACGGATGCCTCGCCTAATCCGGCCTAACCTTCTTCTTGGTCGTCAAAAAACTCTGGTGGTTCTGACTGGGAGCCTTACGGACCCTCTAATCTAAGTGGAGGAGTTATTATCTACCGGTCTCCTTCTATCCGCGATCCTCCTTATTCTTCTGAGAAAGCTGCATTCGTATGTCTTTACTGGAACAAGATCTCCTGCCTTTCCCGCTACAACTCGATAAAGTGGCTTTGCTCTCTGAATTAGTCGGGTCAAGCTGCTTTGCTCCTTTCCCGCGCATGCACTCGGCCTATCTCTCTAGCTGCCGACGAAAGGGGGGTACCGCCGCACTCCGTAATGGACTTGCTTCTTCTTCAAGAGTTGATTCATATCCTTTTGTCTCAGCTACGGATGAAAGAGATGCAGCAGATGGGGGGCGCCTTATTCTTATCCTCCCTTCGGTCTAGGCTTATACACCTTGGATTTGGTACGAGAGCCTTATGCGCTCAAGCTATAACGAAAGTAGGCTTGGGCTCGAAAGCAAGGGATGTTGCAACTCCAATTCTTTGAGCCTTCTGAATTTGCTGCATTTCCAAAGAGAAAGGAAAGGTTAAACAATAAACTCCAATCAAAACTATACAATCAAACTCCAATCAAACTAGAATATCAAAAAAAAAACTCGTAGTTGATTTGACTTTTTTGGAATTTTTTTTTTGTATTTTATTGTTCTATTTTCTTGTTCTAGTTTTCTTGGTTGTGTTGTTTGGAGCGGAGAGAGGCGGAGCAACTCGACATAAAGGAGAGGAATTCAGTTTATATTTATAGACGTTTAGGATAGGCTTTCTTCCAAATAGTAGGTTCCAAGTTGCTCAACCGATAGGGAAGAGGAATGTAGCTGTGATTTGAGGACTCTATTAGGCGAGACCTGTTAGCAAACAAGGGGTTGGAACTCCTTCTACCACCACCCCGCGGGATGATCTCTCTCATTATCTCCTAGGGATGAAAGGCATCAAAATTCAATTCCCCTTTCTAGTATTAGTATCATAATCGGATATTGGAAGGAAAGCCTATCAAAAGGAGTGGGAACCTAAAAAGGGCTAATAGGGGAGGAAAGCCGTTGGTCTTTCAGTTGCCGATCTTGTTCGTAGGACTATGAATGAAGAGTGGGATTAGGAGCGAAGCTGCACAAAGGAATCCCTCTCCCAATCGGGCAGGTTTTCTGTCTGAAATAGGAAGAAAACAAAAGATCAATCAACAAAGAATAAAACTACAATCAAAACAAAACTCCAAACTCCAAAAAACGAAAATCAACTACGAGTTTTTTTTTTGATATTCTAGTTTATTTATCTATTTTCTTGTGATAGGATGTTTGGAGAGGAGCGAAGGATAGTGATTTTGGATGGTAACCCTTAAGAGCCCGCTACCAGCTAGTGCCCCTTGCTTATTGTCTTTACATCTTCCACGGTACCCTCTTCTTTCTTTCGAGAGATTTCTTTTCTTTCCTAACAGCCCTTTCTTGAAAAATCTGGTAAGGGGAGGGAAGAGCTCCCGCCAACCTTAGAACTGACCTATGAAACTAGTCAACAAAGTCTCAAAGTATAAGACAAGGCGACCACTTAGTAAACAGGAAGGGGGCCTGCTCGCATAACCAATCATAGGAAGATGTAAAGGTACGAGGAGCGAACGAGGAAAGGCTTACTAAGCCGAATCTCTATTCAATTAGCATTCCCTCATGGCACCGATCTGACTCTTGAAGAAAGAACTCTTAGTGAACAAGAATCAAAGGAGGTCTCGACTGAAAGGAGAGAAGACGATAGTGAAGCAAAAAGCCACTGTACCCATCTTGTCTGGAGTAAGAAAAAGCCACAAAGAAAGCAAAGCCACGTAGCGGTAATTCTTCTTATTGCTTGAAAAGAGTCACAAACCAGAAAGAAAGTCCGTACTATCACTGCGCTGGGTGAGAGGAGCGTAGCCACTCGACCAGAGGATAGAAGGAACTCGACTTCTAAGGAGAGGAAGAACCAACCAAGAAAACTAGAACAAGAAAATAGATAAAGAAAATAGAACATAAATAAACTATCATCAAAAAAAAAACTCGTAGTTGATTTGACTTTTTTGGAGTTTTGATTGGAGTTTGAGTGGATTGGAGCGACGAGACGTAGTTCACGAAGTCGATTAATAGTGGCTCGACTGAGTTGGAGAGAAAGAGGCAGAAAGACAAAGAGAAAAAAGATCGATCTTCATTCAACCTTGTTCATTGAGGCGGTGTGAATATTAGAGAAAGAGGAAGAAAGGCTCAAAGAATTTGAGAAGAAGCGAAGCCACGTATCAATGTAGAAAAGGAAGAAGAAGAAAGAAGAAGAATTTGCTCTTTGTCTGATGAGATCTGAACCTACTAAAGAAAGAAAGAAAGGAGGCAGAAAGCGAAAGGCTAAAGGTTAGAATAGGAGTCTTGTGCGAATATCTCTGAGTATTAGTTCTTTCGGAACAAGCTAGGAGCAAAGAATTTGCGAGAGGATCCCGAACTTCCCTCAAGAGGGACAAAGTCAGGAGTGATGAAAGTAGGGAGAGGTATCGGGTATGGTATCATATCTATCCAGTTATTCAGTTATTTCATAAGACTTTCGTCAGCCCCTCTTTCAGACAGGGAATGAGAAGGAGAGTACGAGTCAGAAGTCTAAGTGCTTCCATTCTTCCATTATTGAAAGCAAGGGTTCAGGTCGGAAGTCGAGCTTTCTCTTTCATAAGTAGGGGAAAGATCTAACCATCAGATAAAGGCTAGGAAAGCTTTTCTGAATAAGGCATGAGAAGTAGTAATTCAAGAAGTCAGGATGAAAGGGGCTTGCTTTCACTCAGAGGGCTAGTTATTAGTCTCGGAAAGATAAAGAAAGGGAATGAGAAAAGGTGCTAAGCCGCTCCACTTAAGTGGATCCATACTTCAGACACGAAAGAACATAGACATAGTGCTTGTCCAATGAGAGACTACTACTAGGCTCAAAGAATCTTTCTTCATGTTCGGGTCTCATTGATAAGGAAGGAATGAATGTCTTAAGCAAATTCTCTGAGATCCAACTCATCCTAGAAAGTTGACCTTTTCTCGGTTCTTGCATTTTCTTAGTTTTTCGAATCTATCTACTCTACGATAATTGAGTGAAAAATCAGGCATTTGACTTTCTTTCTCCTCTCTTTATCCGGACCAGAAAGTCGAACTCTCATCAAAGTCTGTTCATTTCTTTGATAGGCTTGATTCTTTCATTGCGTTTTCCCGTCTTTTTTCTTGCATTTTTCTTAGTTTTTCTCATCTTTCTATTTAACGATAATAGAGTTCAAAATCAGGCATTTGACTTTCTTTCTTGCTACTTTATAGGCCCAAAACCTAGCTTTTTCTGAATTTTCGCTAAGGATTACAAGGTCGTTGATTACAAAAATTCATAGGTTGAATTCTCAATTCATGAATTTCTTTGTTTTTTTTCTCGTTATTTCATAACCTCCTTTTGAGTCTTCTGGCTGATTATTGACGCTAGGAGCAAAGAATTTGCGGTCAGATAGAGGCTCGACTGAAAGGAGAGAAGCAAAGGCCATGAAATTACAATTAGTTTAGGTTTAGCAAAGACTACTATTTAGGGTGCCCGTTGATCGCCCATTTAGTTCTCTTTCCGTAACTCGAGATCGGGCAAGTGGGTACGGCGCAGAAGAGGTCTCAATAATACCCTTCCAAGGTGGAGATGAAGGAATGAAACTGCCAATACGAACTTCTGCTTCCCGGTGGGCGGCTTCTAACCTCTCGTCGAGCAGCTTATCGCGCCTTGGTTGGGGAGTTTGAATGAGCACCTGGGTTTCCAGCACCATGCTTTCTTCGTCAAAGGTCTGATCCTATCTACTTTAAGCGCTCTTATCGGTAGTCTCCATGTCTGAAAATCCTACAGAGCCTGATTCTTATCATGCGGAGATCTCAAAGCCAAGGCAAAAGGCCTCTTTCTCAATTTCCCATCCACCTCACGTAGCAATGGTCTCGAAAAGACTGCTATTTGACTCAAAAAGGGTCTTCTCAAATAGGGGAACTGAACCTCAGCGGGAAGAACGAATCCAACCGCCCGTGGGTCGAGCATTCCTGCAGGTCTGAAAGATCTTCTTTATCTCTCTCCCTTCCCATACTCAGCTGACTTGCGCCCTCTTCTCCCTTTAGAAAGAAAGAAATCCCTTGATTCCCTTACCTGGGGAGGTGGAGCCTTTAAACAAAGAGTTCTGCATCTGCGCGTGAACCTCTCACTCGTCAACTCTTGAGAGCCTCTCTTCGAACCTCAGATCTTGGCACGAGCGCCTCGTGCTTTCCTTTCTCAGTCTCTCCTTTCCAATTAGTTAGTTTGGTGGGAATCTTTGATCATGAATGAGTTCACACTATAAGCTTGTGGAAAGAGAAAGAGCAGTGAAAACTGCTACAGGCTCAACCTCCACTGCCACAACCGCGGAGTGGGTGTCAACGGCAGAATGGGGAGGTTCTTTCCCTTTCATACTCTTTCTCGTTCATGACTCAAACCAATTACTGAATATTAGAGAAAAGCATAAATTCAAACCAGAAAGTTTCAAACTCTGTTTTCTCCTTTCCCTATGTCAAAACCTAAGATAATACGAGAATGAGCCACTGAAAGTCTGACTCTTGCTTCTTTTGAAAGTCTATATTATACGTCTTCCTTTTCTAGTTCATGGAAAGTCTGACTTTCAGCTTCTTCTCCATCGGTTGAGACTCTGCCATACGTTTACCAGCCGACTACAAGGCTTCTTGGGCGCTGGGTTTGAGAAAAAATAATACAAAGATTCAGATTCAGAGAGAAAGCAAGGCAAGAACTACCAATATTCAGAGTGATTCTATTACGCTATTTCTTCCTTCTTCACTTCTTCTTTTTCTTTTCTTGTTTTTCTTAATCTATTTCAAACCACTTATTGCCCGGAGAGTGGTTAGACTCATAGGATTGTCAGAGAGCTTATACTCTTCACATTGTCTAGAGCTAAGACTCTTCCGGTTGTCTGAGTTCGGATTGTCAGGTCCGAGAGTCGGATTGCCAGGGCCTAGAGCTTATACTCATATGGTTGATTTCCTAGAGCTCATACTGATAGGATTGGGCTAGAGCTACTTCTCTGCACATTGTCCTAGAGCTTATACTCATATGGTTGTCTGGTTCCGAGAGTCGGATTGTCTGGTCCGATCAAGTATATACTTTCAAGATCATTCCTTGGTAAGCTCATTCCATTGCTGCGTCTATTTTCATAGGTTACGAGGATCCCAGAGGGCCGAAGCCGTAGGATTTCCCTCCAAAGAAAGGGGGGTGAGGGTTTTGAAGCCCTGGACCCCTTCCATCATCTTTTCTCCGCGGTATGGATATAGCGTCGTTGCACGTGAGAAATCGTAGCAGTTGTCGGGCCCACTACCCCCCAAGACTTACCACACCTCCCTTCCGACCTCCTTATTTCTTTCCTATCCTCCGGTTTGCCCCCAGCTTTACGGTACTAAGCTCATACGGAAAAACTCTCACAATGAGCTTCTGTTCCCTGAAGGGGGGTGTCCGTACTTTTGGTTGCTTCCCTGCTGGAAAGCCGCTACCCCTCCCTTTCGGGTGATAGCCGATTTGGTCGCACAAGCAGTGCCTTCTTCTATCCACGTCTGAACGGTAAAGCGGAGAGTTGACCCTTTCCCTCTCCTCTACTATGCGAGGACCAACTACTTTTCCCAGGAAAAAGGGCGAACTGGGTACATCTTTTCGCAAATAGCTTGATTTCTTCATTTACATCAATCGCCTTGTCAATACCATTCTTTCTCGTTCAAGGCCTTTCTTTTTGCCGTAGACAGAATTCCCGATCGAGTTGCCTCTGACTCCTACCCTTTTCCAAGGGATAGAGGTCGAGCGCCTCACCAATTAGGCGGATGAGAATTGGTCTTCTTAGCCGAAAAGCTTCTGATAAGAGTAGATATTGAGCATAATCGCTTTGCAAAGCTACAGGGGACAAGAACGAATCCAGGTACTACTTATGATTCTCCAGCCCCGATCTCAGAACTGAAAATTCCCCCTTCCTTGTCTGGGACGGATGGAGATACCGTAGAAAGAGTGCTTCGCTCATGATAAGAGTACAGTTCCCCTTGGGTCTTATGAAAGAGATTCTCACTCTTATTCCACTAAAAAACGGATTTTCCACACTAAAAGGTTGAAGAGGGCGGAATAGATGTAGAGCCGCTCCGTAACCGCTACGTGGGTTCTTCGCCCCTCTCGGACCGGACCCCTATGAAAGTCGAGCTTACGAGAAAATGGGGGGATTGAATGGGAATGAAATAGGGCATCCTTTCGTAAAGCACAGCACTGGGTCGCACCGCGGGAGTGGGAGTGGAGATCCTTCAACCTCTGAGCCTTACGCGTGAAAAGGTCACTTAATAGAAAGAAAAAAGCTCAGAATCCCTGTCGATTGGAGTTGGCTGAGCTCGCTTGACCATATAAGGAGCGAAGTCTGCCTTTATCAGAGGGTTCAGGTCTTCCTTCAGTCAGGTGTGCGCATAGGTTGGCTTTGACGGCGCTATAGGGCTAATAGCCTATCTATTTCCTTTTCTTTACGTGTCAATGCTTCCTCATCCCAGTACCCTTTCTTTCTATTTGCCTTAGAACTCGGATCCTCATATTCAAGACCAAAAGCCTATCTCCTCCTGGGACCTCCGCCTATGGAACTGATCTTGATTAATATTAATGAGGTGGGGGTGGGGTTGAATAATGTATTCTCTCATTGGGATGCTTGAATCTAAATCCCAGGAAAGGGAGGGAGCTCGCTCCTCCTCTACGCGGGGAAGAAGTCAAAGTACTACTAAGAAGACAGAGAAAGAATCAAAAAAGGTCACAGGGACGGACCAAGTCCTCCTCGGACGGGGAAGTTGGAAACGGAAAATCCCCACTTTCCCACTATCTTTAGCAACTCTTATTGACTGGAGAATTGGAAATGAATTCAGCCCCTGCTCATGAAATAATCAGATATCAGTCTATTTAAGGCCTTTATCAACTTGCCTTCTCTTCCCTCTCCAGCTGGCACCTTTCTTATCTTATTATAACTCTTTAGTCTCATTCTTTCATTCTCAGTCAGAAATTTCTCTCTTTCATTCTTTTGATAAGGGATTCTTTCCCTAGTCCTATCTAGTCTCGATCGAATCTACTGCCTAATTGCTTTACCTGATCGAAGCCTGAAGTTCGGCTTGTTTAGCATTTTCTAGGAGTGGATAAGAGCGGGAAAAGGATATTCAGTATTAGCGTGAGAGAGCAAAGAATGAGACTAAAGAAAAGGGAAACTGAAAGGCATAGTGTACTCATCACGAGTATTTCTTATTATACTCACCCCAAGCATCACTAAGTAATATCTTTGCTCGAATAAGAGAAGTATTCCACAGGGGACCCATGTGAAAGCGGCAACCAGATATTACCAAAGGCAGGTCCGCACCAGTATGGGGGCAGGGTATTTAGGCTCCTCGTACGCCACCGCTTAGGTAAGAAAGAAAGCTATTATTATCAAGGCCGAGACTGGCAAGAATCGGCTAAGATTTAGCCGGGACGTGGTAGCGGATTCGCCCTAGACTCGGGTCACGAGATTCCATTGCGGTTTCCGAGGCCCAGAAGGTAGGAAGTATATGGAATGATCAGACCTCTCACCTGGACCCCTAGGAGCAAAGAATTTGCGAAAAAGCACTCAAAGACTAGTCCTTCGGACGGTCCTCCGGATTTGAGAGTCCTTCGGACTAATTAAGCTACGTAGAAGCAAAAATCAAGGTCCAGATCTGAAAAGTAGAGAGAGAAACTGAAAGTCTCTTCTCTTTGAATTTGGGTATGGAGCCACCCTCGCTTTCATCAGCGTGCCATTAGAACCAGGTCTCCACCCAGTTAATGGCGGTAGGCTGAGACACAGTTTTCCGACAGCCACCCAGGACCTCGATCTCTGGGCTGACGAAAGAGCCTACCGATTGATTGCCCGTTTACAACGATGTCCCTAGTCGCGATCTTTCGGTTTCGGGCATACACCGTTTTCATCAATCAATATATGATAAAAGCAAACCTTCCTCGCTGGCCGGAGCGTAGCGACTGAATCTACTGCTTGGAAAGTTGGAAAGATAGAGCTACCAGTTTTCCCCTTGGAGCGTAGCGACTGAATCCGCTGCTTGGAAAGAGATAGCTACCCCGGAAAGGTCCCCTTTGAGCGTAGCGACTGAAGGAGCGTAGCTACTGAATCTGCTCTTGAAACTGAATCTGCTTTCCCGGATCTTTCTTCTTCTTTCTTTTATTAGAACTTGGATACTGCTTTGGAGGCGCCCGCTTTTCTCAAGTATGAATGAATATTGAATAAATACACAATCAAAGTAGAAGAAGAGATACGGTCTTCGCTGCAACGGGTAGGTAGAGTTTCTTTCTTTCCCCTGCACCCTCGGAAACCTAGACTCTCTGACCAAGGCATCCTTATTTTGGCCCTAGAGAGACTGATTTTGACCGGTCGGTATGGTATAAACTATCCCAAGCCTATTCCTCACTGAAACTGCCCTTCCTTCGTCTGAGACGGATGGATATGAGTCTTCAGCCTCTACTAAACTAAATGAGTTCGCGCGGACTCTGATGAACCAGAGACTGGATCCCTATTATTGGGAAAGCTTCTTGCCAAAAGAGTGAAGGAAAGAAAGCCACTACGCGGGCATCAGCAGTGGAATTCCCGTTATTATCTACTTTTTTGCTTCACTGAATATATCCTATTAGATTATCAAGAGATAATGAAAGAGAGAGAGTGAGAAGGTTCCTGGGCACCCCACTCAATCCGGGCGAGCCTCAACTCCTACTCCGCCTTAGACTCCTTCTGACGATTGGTCTTACGGGCAATAAAAGGATGAAGAGAAAGAAGCAAGCCTCTCGGGTCATAGCCTGAGAATGAATAAGGAATGAAATGCCTACCCATTGAACCTCTCTATTCCATTTCATTCTTATGGGACTTGTTTATGGAAGGGATCGAAGAATGAATGTCTTAAGCAAAAAAAGATGAAAATTCATCCAAAAAAAAGAAGCAAGAGAAGACAAGACTCCGTAGCTACTTTCATCCGGCTATATTCCCACGGGGCGGTCGGAGAATTCCACTAAAAAGTCATCCTTCAGTTTCTTCCTTTACCTTTCATTCCTTGGACTAATTTGAGATTGATCTGATCTTATATCCGAATACTATTGATCTTAGATTCAAGCCTATCATGTTCCCGGTCCCACTCCTATTCAGTCGCTTCGCTTCGTCAATATTCTTTGAACCTTCGGTTCCACATAGAAAGGACCTCTTTACTCCACCGCCATAAGAAAGGGTTTTCTCCTTCCTTTCTTCTTAATAATTCCTTTTCAATAAATAAGAAAAGCTAGGCTCCGTAAGGAGTTGACCACTACAGCGAGAATCAAAGAAAGAACGACTGAAGAAAGAGAAAGACCAAGAACTCAGACAGCTACAGCCCTTTCCGCGGATGCCCCCCCTGTACGAGCCTTTCTCTCCCGGGTCGTGCCTAACTCCTCTGACCCAGAATTGAGCCTCACATCCTCTCCTTCGTAAACTCACTAACTCACTCTCTCCAATTCTTTGAACCTCTCCTTCTCTTTCTTCCAGACAATTGTGCGCGCAAAAAGACCTCTTTTCTAACTGGCACCTATGGGGAAGAGTTACGTAAAGAGCCACGATTTGACATCTTTTGCCCAGGGTGAATAGACAATGAATAAGGCTTTGGCCCGTGGAAGTTTTGTGGTCAAATCTCTCTCCTGACGAGCTCCTTCTATCCTTGTCTTTAGTGGAATCACGGAAGAGTCCTTGTCCCGGATCCAGGATGAAGAGAAAGAAGCAAGCCTCTGGTCATAGCCTTATCATTCATAAGTAAAGTAAGCAAGATCCGAGATTCAAGAATGAAATACCTTCCCCAGTGAGAGCTCTCATTCATGAAATACCTCCGATGTCAGAGTAGGGGAACTAGGTTATCAGCCTCTAAGAGATGATGAACTAAAGGGAGGATTATCTTGGTTCCGATCCAACTCTTGATAGCGGCTTCCTAAGCGGATAATGCTACCGCCCCGTGGGGTAGGTTCTTCTGGAATCAGAGTTCAGATATTCTACCTTCCCCCTACTGTGATTGCTTGAGCTGTCTTTGACCTCTGCCGACTAAAGAAGAGACAGATATTCCGGTGTAGAAGCTTGCCTTAGTACATAGGTGTACTCAAGAACATCGATCAGTCGCTTCTCAAAATTCTTTGTCAACTCCTTACTCCGCCTCTCTTCTTCTTCTCAATATTCTTTGATTGCGCTCCTATTTTTGTTTGTTCTCAAATTCCTAGGCAATGATCAGGGGTCCAGATGCGTAGAAGGAGTCAGAAATCCATATTCACCTGTCCGGAGGTTATTCTTTATATGGATTTCTTTCCTTGCACTCCTGAATTTATAATAATACAGTCCTTTCGCTTTCTTGATTCAAGCCTGATTATCATCATTGACTCCTTATCAGTCGACTTTCTTCGAACCTCTATTATATTATTTGGAGAGTGATTTCATAATGCCACTCCTGAGAATATTATAATACAGTCCTTTCGCCTGATTCAAGCCTGATTATCATCATTGACTCCTTATCAGTCGACTTTCTTCGAACCTTTCAGTCTCGCAATATTCTTTGCGCCTTTGTTCATTGATTCAGTTTTCAGTCTCGCTATTTCATAACCTTCGGACGGAGAATCTTTTTCTTGGCCAAAGCCCGGGTCGCCGTGCTCTTCCGGATAGGCGAAAAAAAATCTGTCCTTCTATCTCGATGTCCAGTCTTTCAGAGGATGATTCCTCCAGCTTTAAGGTTGGACATGGGCCCCACACTTTGTCTTCTTCCTCCGAGTGAAAAATGACCCATAGATTTAGATAAGAGTTTTGATAGTCTTTTCCGTCCTTGCTCCTTTTTCGTTTTAGAAAGAGAGGCCAAAGACCATGGAGCTCTCCCGGGGGGGTTTTCCACAAGCAGCGTAAGGCATCCAAAATAGGGTCGGACGGCTCCTCCTCCTGATTATTCAAGGGAACAAAGGCAAACTTAAGCAAATTCATGTCCATTTTCTGTAATTGGGAGACAGGCATTCGAAGAATATCCATTCTACTACTATACTCCTCCTTAGAAAATCTTAATAAATAGAGGCGGCTCCTTCAATTCAAAGAACGGATTTTTTTTTTCTCGTCGTCCTCAATCAGAGGTTTTTCTATAACCTTCAGAGAGTTATAGTTTAGCTTTGGATTGGGCCGGCCCTGCAAATAATGGGCTGCCCTTCGGCACATGCAAGCATAGAGGGTCGCCTGCTATTCTCTCCTCTTCTAGGTCCGCGCAGTGGGGGGAGTTTCATGCTAAAGGCATAATTCTTGTACCCATCGGGCTTTCTTTCTTGATAAAGCTTTTGGGCAAGAGTTTTCCCATCAAAATTCTGGGTACCTTAGCCCTTTTGATCAAAGTCTTTTCATACTTTGAATCTAGCCGGCACTCCTGCCCAGAAGGGCGTGAAGGGCCCTCCCCCCGGAGGAGGGCTGCTCGCCTGAATATTCCTTTTCTTCGATGAACTCGTCGATGACCCAAAAATCAAAGAAATCATGGGCTCCTACGTAGTCGTAGTCCTTCCCTCTTTGCCCGACGGAGTAGATCCTTAAGCCAATCTTTTTAAGAAGACTTCTCAATAGGGTCTTCTGCGTATTGGGCTTTCCATAGACAAAGAGCTGCCTTGTCTTTAGTGGCCTTTCAAATAAATAGCAGGTTGCTTGCTACCCAATCCAGCAGAAATTCTCTCGCAAGTACCTCGCGGGAGTACTGGCCGGCCCTTCCTTTCGTTTATAGTCTAGGAGAATCTCCATAGGGGAGATCTCCCGCATCTTGATGCGCTGGGAGTCCTCCCAAAGATTGCGTAGACTATTATAGTTGGATAAAAGTAGTTCCGCTACTTCGGGGTCCTTCCTTAAATCGAGAAAGTTCTCATATTCCCTGAATTTGTTCGAATATGTCTTTTGCCCTTTCCTGCTTTTGGGCCGCCGAAAATACCCGCGGAGCTGTACTTGTCTTTCTGTGGCTTTTGAGATTAGCCTCTTGGACAATCTCACTTAGTGGGAACTTGCCCCAGACATAGGGATTCTTGTCCTTTTTGGAAACATAGCCACATAGAGATTTCCATCCTTTGTGGAAGGTGACGCAGCATTCTCGTCCCTCCCACTCAGAGAAGGCTGATCTTATTAAGTTAGTCGCCGAATTCTTTGAAGCATTTTCATTAAGTACAGCAGTGATCTAATTCTCCATCTTGCTGCTTTTCTTGTGCGATCACGATACTGGTACACAGGAAGACTTTCCTCAGCCTCCCTTCCATTTCTGGGGCCTGAATGTCCTGCCTTTTGCCTCTTCCAGATTGAGACAAAGAGAGAAGAATAAATCTACGTAGGTGACTGGACTGCATGCTTAGCTTCTCTATTCCTTTCAAGAGTTCCTTGCTAGCTCAGTTGAGCTAAGCTAACTTTCAAATGAGCTAAGATTTTTTGCAGGTTTGTTACATACCTGTAAGGTTTGGGAAAGAAGAGGAAAATCCTTATTTCAATTATAGGTAGTCAAATCTTTCTTTTTGGGACGGGACAGCTCATAAGGTAGTAGGCGTCAAAGTCAAAAACCACACTTTCCACCTTTTCTTTGATTGAACCTTATTAAAAGAACTCTGACTGACGGACTTATGGCTCCAAAGGCGGGTAGAGAAATTCTCTAAACTATATGAAAGAAAAAAGAAAGAAGAAAGATTAATATGATTCCTCCGTTAGGAGTCTGAAGAAGACGAGAAGTTACTTTATTAAATAAAGAAAGATAAGACGAGAAGACGAGATTTCATCGTCTGGAGAATCTAGTAATATGGAAGTGGTACCTACGGCAACTTACCTACGGCAAAGAATCGTAGGAGGAGCCTCCGGACCACTAAAAAAAGAGGGAAATCTCCGAATTCATGTCTTAAGCAAATGACAAGGGATCCGTAGGTCCTTTCTCACTTTGCAATTTCCCCTCCTCCGGACTTTCTTATTCCACTTGTTTATTAACTGCTCTTCGTACCTAAATAGAAAAATCCTCCACTTCTCTTTACTAACGAGATTTCATCTTTTCTCATTAGAAAGAAATTCAGAAGGTCGTAATTGAGCGATTCAATCTTCTTTGAGCCTGATTTTCCATATTCACTTGAAACTCTCTGTCCTTTGATAGGTTGAATCTCCGTGGTAGGAGAAGGAGTTGAATAAGTCCCAGTCTGCCTTCCCAAAAGGAAAAGGTTATGTCCGGAACGATGTAGCCTTTACCCGACAGATCAAGAAGGGGATCGTATTTTTCTGCGGGAAGGAAGAGTTGCTCGGCCTGCTGGGTGGAGTTAGGCGAGAGGCTCAAGGTCCGGTAGCAGTCTAGGTTGCTCTTTCTCTTCTTCTTGTTCTTTAAGCTGTGGCTTGTTGAGAGATTCTGATCTTTGATTTCATATGAAAAGGAATGAGTAAGAAAAGAATTCAGTAGATAAGCGCGAAGGACCCGCTCCACGTAGTAGAAGAAGCAAAAATAGATCGCCTTTATGGCGGAAGAAAGAAATGAGAAGAAAGTCAAAGACTTTGCGAGGGGTTTGAATAGAAAGGAATAAAAGGAAGAGAACTAGTCCTCCGCGACTTTCATCTTCTATATTATGAGGCTGACTAGTAATGCTGAAGTTTCCTGAAAGATTCGGAAGAAAGGGCCATCTTAGGTGTCCCCGGGACGGAGTGCAAATAGAGTTCTTTGTTGGTAGATATTCAAAGATGGGTAGAACAAGAAAGAGGTGTCTCGCACCTAGATTTCAGAAAAGAGAGAGCTTTTAGAAGCAAGCGTAATTCATTCACGGGACGGGAGGTGCGCAGATGCGCTAAGGCCACAAAGACTTTCTCATAAGGCTTTGGCTCCCACGGAAGTGAGTTTCCTTGCTCTCATTCCATTCGCCATTGAATGCCCATAGACATGAGGAGGGCACATCCCGGTCCATTTGCTCACATCATCGGAGTCAGCATCCCATACAGAGGCCGGAATCGAGGCAATTCCCCCTGAATTCATAGGTCGAACTAGAGGTAAAGGAGAAAGGTGAGATCTTGTGCAAGGTTTACTTGAGGCTCTGAAGTTTCCGCCCCACTCCGCGGTCAAAGACGCTCAAACCCCTGAATCTGCAGACAAGAAGAAAAAGATATTCCATGATCAGAGTCCGAACGTCTTGAATTTAGTGTCGAGCCCTTGTTCATTGAGGCGGTTTTTTAGATGAAAGAAGACGGAGCGGAAGAAAGCTCAAAAATCTCCATCAGACTCGACTGCTCCGTTAGGAGTCTGAAAGCAAAAAGAAAGGCGGAAAGAATTTGCGAATAAAGGCTCAGCTTAATATGGATAGTCCTTCGGACGGAGGACAGATGAATATGTCCTTATCAATGAGACCACTCAAAGAGAAGTGCGAGATAAGAAAGCTATTCAGAAAGAGAAGAGAAGAAAGTCTTATCGACTATATGAAAGAAGAAGAGTAAAGGCACTTTCATATTATGAGAGAAAATTCTTGAGCACATTCGCAGAGCTTTATAAAGGACTTATATCTTCTTATTACTTTCTTTCTTGAGCAGTTTCGATTTTGATGCTTTATTCGACTATTGAAACCTGACTATGTTCGTGCAAGACGGGAAATAAACGAGGAAGATGAGAGGAGAGATGTAATTGAGTCGACAGTTAAGGAGATAGAAGAGTGAAGGGCCTGCCTCTTGCATTTTTTCTACAGTGGTGAACTTTCTAAAGTTGAAGTTCTTGTTTCAGCTTAGGAGACAGGCTGGAGGGAGGTCTTTGGGGGAGCTATCTCTCTTTCCGAATATATAGCTGATTGCTGATATTTATGGATCCCAACTTATAGGAATAGGGTAATATAGTCTTTTGACTGGAATTCAGAGGTCCGACTATCCACTCTTGACTCTCTTGACTTGAAAGAGGCAGAAAGGGAAGATCAGCATCTCTTCGTATGATCTCTTTCATTCTCTCTTTCGGATCGGGGGTATTCTCTCTTGGGAAGAAGTAGCAGTTGAGTCAGACAAATCCGGCTCGGATGGATCGGGATGAAATAGCTTGACCCCCCACGTAGCGGTTTCGGAACAAAGTCGAGACCAAAGGAAGAGGAACTGCTATCGACCTTATTTAGTTATTCTGCTAGGTCAAAGAAGGGGGGAATATCTACCTCTTTTTCACTACTGTTAGCATCTTAGCTCGCTAGTAGTACTGATAGAATAGATTTTTGACTGATTAAAGACAGATTTTCTTACTCAAAAGTGGGAAGAGCCTCCGGACGGAAGGAAAGCCTACCATTCGATGCCAGAACCTAGGCTTTCTTTCTCTAAGCTTTCTCTTCTTGGGATAGACGACTGGCATCTCCTTTTACAAGAGATGCTTGCACTTCAACTAATTCCCCAGCTGCCCTAAGCTTTTCTGTCTGATGACTTGCTAAGAAAGTCAACTTGAGCCCTAGCTGCCTTTTACCTAGCGCTTAACCTCGCCGATACTGCTTTGAGAGAAGAGACTGCAGGCTGAATCTATACTGCTAAAAACTAACTTGACTTGCCCGACGCCGCCCTTTTTGATGATAGACCTTGTGGTCTCCTATGATAGAAAGATACTCCAATCTTCCGAAGTTTAGCTTAGCATCGGGAAATAATAAGGGCTAGAACTTGAATCGCAGGAGAATAGATTACCAGATCTTTTTCAAGAAAAAGGGGGCTTTTAGTAGTTTCTCTTTCCTTCCGATAGAAAGCAAAAATCTCTATCAATAGGAATTCTCTTTTTAGCAGGCACATCCACCGACACAAACTCTTCAGCGAGATCAAAGGCAAGCAAGCGGTTGAGAGGTCGGGACATGGTCCCAAAAAACTCACCGAGGTATCTACCCATTTTCTTAATGAATGTGAGCCATAGTTGATGCAATAAGACTTGATGAAGGCCGTGCTCTTTGCGGGGGAAATTGCCTGAAAGCTTGAAATGACCATGAGAGTCAGATCAATAGTCTAATATATACCCACAGAAGGAGCTGCACATGAATACTTGGAATGAGTTTGTGGCAATTCATTGTACCGTCGGGGGTACTGACTTGAGCAAGGAGTAATCCTTCTTCATTCAAAGCAGCGAAAGAATCAAAGAAAGAAAGCATATTACCAAATACCTTGATCAAAGAAAGAAGATACCCCGTATGCAAGATGAGAAAAAAAGGAGTGCCAATCAAGCGAGCGGTTTGAGAATAAGGAGGTGGGATGGATCTAGTGGCCGGTGAATCACTGATCAAAAAGCGGATTGAGATTACTACCCACGGAGCGGGATGGAGGTTCAGTCTCCTCTATCAAAGGTGCCTCGCCCTAGGGGAACTGAACTACTTTGAGAGTCGAGCGGCTTCACACCGCTGTGCCTGGGCATGAGTAGACTGCTTTCCTTATCCGTATTCGGTACATTTTCTTGTCTAAGATAAGATAGAAGGGCTAGAATAGGGAGCAACTAGGCCTAGTTAGCTACTTTCAAAGCACCCACCCACGTAGCGGTCAAAGAAGATTTTTCCCAGCTTTCTACTAAAGATGAAGCTAGAACAGATGAAAGTCATCAATCTTCCTTCCCCGAAACTGATCTCTTTCCTTATGATAACCGCGTAGAAGGATAGGCTTTCTCTTTCTTTTAGTAGTAGTAGTCTGAATTCCTGAAAATCAGTCAAAAAAAGAGTCTTTTCTCGTGAAATAGAAAGATTCTCTTCTTATCTTTTTCTTAGCGAAAATGAACAAAAAAGCTAGGGCTCGACTGATAAGGAGAGCAAACCACTTTCTTTGTAGCAACTTTGAAAGTCAAATGCCTGATTTTGAACTCTATTATCGTTAAATAGAAAGATTCGAAAAAGGACCATTTTGCAAGAAAAAAAGACGGGAAAAACGCAATGAAAGAAAGGATGAGTTGATCTCTGATCATTTGCTTAAGACATGAATGAAGAGATTGATCAAGAAAAGTCAATGAACAAGGAGGAAAGAGAAAAGTCAATGAACAAGGAGGAGGAAAGAGAAAAGAGATAAAGGAAAGAGAGATTATCATATATAAACAAAAAAAAGAGATGCTTCGATCATTCTTTTTTCCTCTCTGACAGTCTCGCTCTGAACCTTCCTAACCTCAGTCGAGTGGCTTCGCTCCTCTCCTATATTTTTTTTTCGTAGAGTACCTTCGCTCTGAACCTATATCTGAAACTACGAGTACCTTCGCTCTGAACCTATATTTCAAACTACGAGTACCTTCGCTTCGCACCGGTCCGTGGTAGTTTCATTCCCTCACTCGAAACTAAAAGCAACTAATCGCACCAAAAAGCAACTACTCCCATCCCAAAGCGTGCCTGCTTTCAGACGCTCAGCTCGTCCTTCTTTCGAGGAATCCAAAAAGAATGACAAAAAGCCCTAACTTTCATCGGTATCTTGTTTAGGGATAAAGCCTAAAAAGGAAAGGAGGAGATATAGCGCATTCACTCCATTTGTTGGTATCCGTTGGGACGCATGCAAATTCTTCTTTGAATATACTCAAATCGATATTGATAGGAAGGCGTGGCAGAAGGGAGGGCTTCCCTTTCGTTTAGAGAAGCCCGAAAGTCTTTTCAGGCTTTGCTTTGGTGAGAGGATATGTGTGACTCTCATCCTCCATGCTATGAGTTGTACTACTAAGCCTTTTCTTCCTATCAGCCGGGGAACAAAAAACTCTCTTCGCAAAAATCAAGGGTCCAGGCTGAATGAATATGAGTTCCTTCCTTCATTCCACTAATATTCCGAAGGTAGTACTAGTCTGAGACTGAAGTTTCCTTTCTCTTTTGGCTTTCCCGAAAATCACTCTAAGCCTACGATAGGCATATACTGATTCTCATCAAGCCTACGATAGGCATATACTGATTCTCATCATGGATGGATGAAAGACCTCTGATCACTCCGATCCGCATCGACCCGTCTCAATGGATACAAAACTCCTTATCTCCTTGCAGGCGAATCCAGGTATCTTTCATAGGCCGATCGGAGCGTAGACAGAATCGGTCCGGATGGGGAATCCGCTCCTCGCCTCTGAAGAAGCATGAGTTCCCTACTATATCTGCTTCCTTCGTTCATCCTTCCTTCCCGCCCGGACATGCCTTTGAAATCTCAGAGTTGACTCCGTTCGAAAGTAGGTGGGCTTAAGCTGCTCAGAGCGGATGGTGAGTCTTGCCCCGCACCTTCTCTCTCGAAATCAGTGATTGAATAGATAGGAAGACCTTGCTTGATCCGAGAAGGAATGCCTTTCCATGGATGGTGGGGAATGAAAGAAGTTCATTCATTTCCAAGAGAACGGGCATATCGCAACTGACCACTAATAATCGAAATAGTGATCTCTCCTTCTATCACATCTACCTTCCCCACCCAATTGACCTTTCTAGGTGGGCCCGATGCATTCCGTCCTTTCATAGAGCTATGATTCGGCAGCGCGATGACAGGGCAGATTTTCATTGTCCAATTTTCTTGGTATTCTTCTCCGATCATTCTTTGAGCCTTGAAAATCTCCTTTGGTTTTTTAGAGCCCTACATCCAAAAACCCTCTTTCTCTCTTTTGGAAGAGTGGAAAATGCCTTTCTCTTGCTCTTTGGCCTCTTCGCACACCGCGGCCTGTGCTCAGTCCTCTTTTATCCACAGGCTCAAATCTATGCTTTTGGTCTATACACTAATAGGACGGAAAACCGATGCCGAAACTCGAGTCGCACGCTACCCGATGACCAATCCATCGATCGCCATTCACATTTAGGAAGGTGTTCAGCGATCTCGTACTCATTTTTTTGAAGAAATCCTATCCGCTGATCTACATCATTTAGCTTCCTACTCGAAAAGGCAAGGCGGGTGTCCCCTCCTGGGCTAAGACCCCACCAATGGCGTAGTCAGACGCATCGGTGTGCACTTCGAAAGGCATCGAATCGGAAGCTGCAGCACAGGGTCACTCCCCACAGCGCGGCCTTGCCTTAACCGACTGTCTGAGTAGTTCTACCTATCTTCCCCGGATGGGATTCCCTACCTTCGCTATTCTTGTGCGTATTTCCTTCTTCCAAATTCGGCATCGGACGTGTACAAGACAAGCCGAAAACGAACTATAAGACTCTCCCATCCCCTTTCATAGGGGGATCTATCAAGTTGCCGCCAGAAGCATAACCCCGTCTTTCTTCAGCTCAACTGATAGGGTTCCAAAGCAACTCAAAAGAGATTCTTTAAAGAATGAACCTCACTTGACGAAAGAAAGAAGACTCAGCTCCTCAGCCTCTAAAGGATATTCCGAATCGCGATATTACTAGGCCTATCAAGAATACTTATAAAACATCTTTCAAGACCCTTCTCGTATCTAGATCACCATAAAGCTAGATAAGTAACCTACTCTCACTTGTCGAGGTTTCTTATGGCAGCTTATGGACAAGAATATCATACGAAAAATGATCAGACCCTTTCTATCTATTGTAAACCCTCGCAACCAATGTAGGGCCTTGGGATCTAGTCACAAAAGCAAGGCTGCTCCACGTATACGCACAGCACGGGCATATTCATGATAATTACTAAGTAAGGGGGACCCTGGCTTTTTCACTCCTTTCCTTCTATACCCGGGGGAATGTCACTGAGTAAAGGATCTTACGAAGACCCATTAGGAGCGACTCGACTGGTTGCGAAGGATTCTCGATTCCTGAGCCATTCCGATTTCACCGAGAAAGACAAAAGAAAGAAAAAGAAGCTATAAAGCTCTTGGATGAATGAAAGAAATTCAAGAAAAAGGCTGGAGACGGAGCACCCTTGGGTATGGAGCCAACCGGCCGGAAAGTGAAAGGGAAGAAAGGATCCTTTAATGGATGAATGAAAAGAAAATAGTTCTTCATTCTTTCAAGTGAAACAAGTGAAACCCGATTTTTCTTTATTTATGAGTGAAAGTGAAAGGAGCCAACCCTTGAACTTTTGCCGGAAAAGATGTGAACTACTCTCCCTCCCTTTCTATTAAGAAGGAAGAATCTAGAAAATAGGAGTCAAAAGACCTCAGAACCTTTACTCTGTCAAGGGTCCATAACTCTTCGGAATACATACTCTTGGGGGATCCGGGAAAAAAAAGGAAAGAAGAACCAAGTACCACGATGAGAGAGATCCCGTCCCTTTCTCTGAGATTGATGAAAGGGTTTACCATACGTAACTGGTATGATTGCATCTACGCTTATCCGAGCCTAGTTTTGATTCCGGATAGACAAGCATTCAACCCCGGAGTCCTCTTGTTTCCATATCATGCGGGAAAGAGAAAAAAGAGCCTGCGGACTTTGAATCTTGGACTCCTTTCAGTCGAGCCCTCAGTCCATCTCAACTCCTACGGAGCCTCACCGCCCATTCCTTTCGTACGTGATTACCCAGAATCTGAATAGAATCCCAGGGAATAGTCAGAGAGGAGTCTATCTATATGCTTAGCTTTGGTAGATTTCAATCTTTTGCTGCCCCTTTCCGAAAACAAGTCAGTTCTCTTTTTCTATTGCTCTAGGGAATCCAGAGAAGCGGAGTTAGCTCGTAGGCTGCTGATTGGGAAGTTGGCTATGGTCCGTCGCAGACGACTGATGGCTGAGGTTGCCAAGAGGGCATTGTGAGACAAAGGAAAGAAAAAGGATGGTGCCCATAATCTCACTATTACCTATGCATGTGCAAGAATGCGATACGGTAGAGGTCGATGTGTCATTGGGACACTGAGCGTGGTAGACCGGGCCTTAGTGCTCTTACCACTCATACGGAAGAAATGCCATTATCCTTTGTTGTGGCAATTGAAGTGGAACTGAACTGAAAGGGGATGTGATGTATGGTGTGTCATCACTACTGCAGGAGAGAGCTGCAATGAGACTGGCTGCGGAAGTCGAGTTAGACGACCGCGTCCTCTTGCGTTCACGGGCGAAGACAGGACTCAAGCTTCGTAGTTAGGGCAAAGTACTGGCATGCTGCTATTGGTAGACTGATTCACAAAGGATGAATTGGAAAAAGTCGGATACCTGAATAAGGCTTTGGCATGAGTTAGCGGGAGACTCTGTGACGGCTTGTAAGCCTCTGTCCCAATTCTTCTAACTAATAAAGCATAGGAAAATCTCAGATTCTAATAGAATTCCTTCAAAGATGCTTTTCTCCTCTAGCCACAGACTGACTACCACTACCTTCACTATCAAGCCAAGAAGGGGAGTTAGTCAGACAGGCTCGGTGAAATTCAACTACCACGGACCGGGAAAGACCTCTTTTGCAAGGTTTTGACATAGGGAAGATGGAAAAAAAAGACAAAAAAGAAGTCAAAAAAGATCTTTTATCGGTCCGGAGTAAGGAAGAACTCGACTCCCACGGGGCGGTTCGAAGAAGAATCAAGCTACGAAGGAGTCAATGAAGAAGGGCGTAGCTTATGTAAAGGAAGGAGCGAAGCAGAATCAAGCGTAGAAGGTTCAGAGCGAAAGCGGCTCGCCGACGATAGGGGGAGAGGACCGAGACTAGTGCAAGTGCAAGAAAGGCAAAAGCGTCAGACAGAGTTTCAGAGAAAAAGAAAGGCTTGTGACCGAGCGAACGAGGTTCAAAGAATTTCAAAGGTGAGGACTGGAACTTGATCGACCCTCCAGCAATCAGAGAGGAAGTAGTGTGATAGCTGAGTTTGATAGGTTCGTAATTGAGCGAGACAGAGTTTCAGCAGCAGATGAGCGAGAATGAGTAGAAAATAGACGTTCCCGAGAATAATTAAGCTAGCACGGACCGGTCAGGCTGTTCAAGGTTCTTCGATGGCTCCTTTCACATGATAGGGTGCGGAGTTCTGATCTGATCTTTCATTCTCTCTTTCCTTTCACATTCAAAGTAGGGTCTTTCAGCATGAGTCACTGAAATCGGAAGACTGAGTCGGGTCAGCAGACAAGTAACTTCAAGCAAGAACTCTGAAGAGGTAGAGTACGAAAGGTTCGGGTCGGATTTAGAGCGAAGCTGCTTAGTTTACGAGGCTGGATGAAATTGAGTGGCCAAAAGGCCTTGAACGAGACCGAGTTCACGCTAAGCCAGGAGTCAGATCCGCTAAGGTGGAAGATCAAGAACCAAACCTCGAGGACTTCTGCTAGGGCTATTCCTACTCGACCCTCTTAACGAAAAGACCCTATACTGAATGAGATTCGGCGCCGAACCAGAGTTGAGCGTCTTCGAACCCTCTCCTTAACAGTTGAAACCGGATAGAAAGAGTACTGATGGATGGATGAAAGGGATGAAACTGCTGAAACTGAGACTTCCCTTGTCCCACAAAAGGGGGAAAAGTCATTCAAGATCTCCTACTTTGAATCTACCTCTTCAACATCGACGGATGCATGCGTCTTCCCCTGCTGATCGAAATTTCGCCGATTCAGAAAGAAAAGAAGTTGAGTTGTGAACCCCGCTCTTTAGAGTCCTTCGAAGAAGATCCCTGCCTTTCTTTTCTTGCGTCCTGACCCCCCGTAGTTAGGCTCAAAGAATGATCGAGGACTGATTTATAGGACTCATAAATCCACTAAATAGAAGCGACTAGATGAGTCATAAACATTAAAGACCGAAGCGACTAGATGAGTCAGAAAGATTAGACACCTCTTCCTATTTAGTGTAAAGGGTAGAGGCTCGACTGAAAGGAGAGGAAAGCCTACCTTTTTTAGTGGAATACTCCTAACGGAGAGGTTCGGCAACAAAAGAAAGGCAGGGATCTTCTCGCTTTTTTAGTGGAATTAAGGACAGGTGTCAATCTTTCTGACTCCTTCGGACGGTCCAGATGACTGATTTTTGATATCCCTATCTATTGGGAGTGCAAGCGCAAGATTGATTATCTTATTTGATCTTCTTATATCTTCTTATTGCATTCGACTTATATCTGATTATCTCTTCGGAGTCAAGAGCGAAACCGATAGCGAAGCGAGCGGGAGAGTAAGGAGCGCAAGTCCGGAGACGGGCTTCTACGCCATTTGGCGAGTCAAAGAAAAATACCCATTTGAACGAATTCGGAGGCGCGGATAGGTTCCGAACATCCGGAGTTGGATCGGCCCCTTGTTCATTGAGGCGGTATGAATAGGATAGGAATCCGTCCCCTTTCTATTTGACATCCGTTGAAGTGGAAACTCCAGCAAGGGAAGATTTGTATTCTCAGATGCATCATCCGTACGTACTCGGGTACGGGGAGTAAGGAAGATCTCTAGCCCAAGGCCAATAACAAGGCCTTTCACTCCATTTACTGGGATAAAGGTAGCGATATTAGTCAATCAAAGTCAAAAGCGAAATCAGGCTTTTAGCCGCCTTATCATGCACATGAGGCATTCAAGAGCGGGCTAACTAGTTTGACCTCCGACCGCGTCTTCTTTTCATGCAATGCAATGAGGTTGTTTTACGCCTTTTCCCCTCTTCCCGCCTCCCGGTCTGATTCGAATGAAAGCACTCCTCTTTGTTGAAAGGCGAGACCGCGCACACGTCAACTCAATGAACAAGGGCTTGATCTTTCTTTTCTCTCTTTTTCCGTTGAAAAAAAGGAGAATTAGTTGACTTTCTTTAAAGGAGGAAAAAAAAGAAGAAGATGTGAAGAGTCGGTATTCTTTAGTCTTTCGGAAGAGAAAGAAGGCTAGAGAAGATATCTTTAGTTGGATCCGCATCCGTATCCCCGTCTCTGCTTCTTGACTATTCTGAAGAAGAAAGAGGAAGAGCAGAGCTATGAATCATCCTGGACTCCTAAGAAAGCGTACTAAGGGTTGATGCCCCAGTGGCAGTCTGATCTTTTTCTTGGCAGTGGAAGTGGTTGAAATGGAATTGCTCATGCGCTAAGTTCTTCATCCCAGTCAATCTATAAATCAGCCCGAGGCCATAGAGAGATAGGGGAAGAAAGCATAGGCGAAACTAAGCTACTTCCACAGCCCCAACTGCAGCCAGAAATGCAACTGAAGAAAGATCGGCCGAAAGAGTGCCTTCTGATGGCGGGGGGCACAATTCCTGGGGTCGAGATATTTCTATTTCATCCCTTGTTCTTCTTACTTACTTGTTCATAGAATCTTATCTAAGAATCGCTTTTCATCTTCAGAGGTTGAATTGCTCTTTTTCAGATGAAAAGAAGAACTTCGATCAGCAAGACCGGACGGACTACTATACGGGCTTTCTTCAAGTGAACTCCTTGAATTCTCAGTTTCGACTGGACTCCGAAGATCAGCTGGGGGTGCAGTCAGTCTTCCTTAGTCAAGGAATTCTTTCCTTATCTCTTTCGGGAGGGTGAGAGAATATCATCTCTACTTATTTCAATATATCTACTTTTGGTATCACTACGTAAGACATCCGATTGTCAACTAGACTGCGGGCTTAGGCTTATCGAATTGGATCCCGCGATTACCCTTATCTCAATTAAGGATGTGAAAGAGTACGGTACACACCTTTTGAAGATTCAGGTTTGGTATCAAGTATTCTATGACTGGACTCTTGAGATGGTTATTCTTTCATTACCTCCTTTAGGAACTGAACTTTCCTCTCCAGACCCACGGGATCGGGACTAAGCCGTAGATAGAATTCTCATTAAGACGGAGCGGTATTTCATTCTCTCATGTCTAACTAGGACCAGGGAAAAGAAAAAGAAAATGGAGGCGGAGGCTAAAGCCTTACTCCAAGGGATTCTCTTAGCTATTTGGCATTACACTTTTTTAGATAGAGAGGGCTTTCAAAAATGCAATGCAGTCTCAGGTCTCTGACGCACTTCTTGGCAGATTCACTATCAAGTCAGACAAATCAAGAACCTTCTGAAAGGCAAACAAGTGCATCACATTTACGAGAAGTAATGGCTTAGCTGACTCTCTGGCCTGGACACTCCTCCTTCTTTCTACCTACTAAGACCTAAGAAATTCAAAGAATGAAATTCTTTCTTCTCACATTTTCAAGTTCTCAAATTTCTTTCTACTTTATGGTCTTGAAGTAGAAAACAAAGGTTCCATCTTTTTGAGATAGCTACTTCTTTCAAAAGGGCCTTCATTGGTGAATGTCTGAGTGGAATCTTTCTTGAAAGCCCTTTCTTTATTTATGGATGTTCATTGAGGCGGCCTAGTGGCGGAAGCTGTCATAAGTCTCAGTCTCGCTTTCATTCTCTGTGAGCAGTTCATTCTCTCTTTCCCTAGCTCGAGAGTCAAGAGTCAAGGATTAGGAGCTATAGGGGCAGGGCGAATACGATCATAGGAAATTACCTAGTTCTTTCGGCAGAAGCAGAAAGGATAGAAGGAGCTCGACCGCTCGGTAAGCTAGGGATCGTCACGCGCCTGGCTTATTGCTGAATTTCTTGAGAAGATTTTCGGTGAATTTTGAAAAAGAGTGAAAGGTTCAAGGCCGACGAGTGCATTGAAGTACCAAGCTCAGCTCACAACTTATTCTTTCTGCTTTTTCCACAGAAAGAGCTGACCACAACTACAAGAAGAGCTACATAAACTGAAAAAGAAAGTACTTGGACGAGGGGCCGAAAGAGGGACGGGTGCCTTTTCCCCTAGTTGAGTTCGCACCGCGTAGTGGGCTCTCAGTCTCGCTCCTTCTCGCACCGCAGAGTCTCGTGAAAGAGAATTCAGTCACTGAAAAACCTATTTCCTCTCTTTGAACCTTCTTCATTGATTCCTTAAGAGGTGAACTTTCTTCGCATCGATCCTCTAAGTCGCTTATAGCCCCGCGTAGTGGGCTTCGTACACTCTTGGTGGAAAGAATGAAGCGAGGAATGCCTGGTATTGCCCCATTGCTGTATCAGGATCTTGCATGGAAGAGTCTCTATCCTAGGCTTGATCTAGTAAAGCTTTTTTTCTTCTGGGGGGACCCAGCCAAGAAAATCTGTCTTTTTTCGGGATGTTCACCTCATTTTCAATTCTAAGAATGGTACAAAAGGAGCAAGGAGCATAAAAGAGAAGAAGAAGAAGTTCAAAATAATGGATTTCTAGTCCCCAAAAATCAAGGTCCAGGCGCAAAGAATATTGCGAAAGCGAGACAGTATCTTTTCGGAAGCTAGAGCTTGAAAGCAAGCCAGCAGTGAGATTGGAAAAGAATCCTTCTCAATCTCTTCGACATAAATCCTTCTTATACGAAATTCTTCATTTTGCTAAAACTGAGAAAAGTTATTAAAACAAATTAGGTACGGATTCTCCGAATTTCTATCTTCTGTATAATTGGTCCTTTTCGGCGGGCCCTAAGCCCTTTTTTTGTCTATTTTGCACTCCTCAAAAAAAAGAAGAGTAGAAAGAAATAAAGAGGGCGAAGCCTCCGAATCCCCCCAAATAGTGGGCCTAGCCTCCATATAAATATCGGCAGCCAAATATAAAGGGCCTAGCCTCCATATAAATGTCGGAGGGAAATGTCGGAGAATCGGTCCCAAAAGTCGGAGAATCCGTACCCGTCGGAGAATCCGTAGCTAAAATATAAAGGGCGAAGCGGATCGATATCGCCGAAAAAGGAAAAGCCGGACCTCAGGCCGGACCACCTATTTATTAGCGAGAAAAAGGACGAAAGGAATTGAATTAGGGCCTAAAAGTGCGAAAAAGGGCCAAATAAAGGTATATCTTCTTCAAATGGCATATCCGCAAGGCGTACACCATTCCGCAAGGCCGACGGCTAGGTAGGGTCTCTACCGAAAGGCTAGGGTCTCTGAAAGGGGTTCTAACCGAAGGCTTGGCTTTCGACCCGAAGGCCTTTG
>NC_066863.1:9493111-9519104 GCF_025177605.1 Cucumis melo
AGCCTCCGGACCCTATCTTTCGATCAAAGATGAAGTGAAGCATCGGACACAAGAACTCGAAGAGAAAGGGAACTCCTGCACGAAGGGAACATGGTCTCTTTATTTCCCGCCTTTTGCTTTATTTAATTCATATTCATGAACCCCCCCCTCCTTTGGAGCATATTTCTTTGTTCCGACGTGACAATCTTCAATGAACTAGGTTTTGGGGGTCCCTTGAAATGCCACCACTAATAGACTAGCTCAAGGTCCCAGTTTAGGATGCTCCAGTTGAAGGATCTCTTTCTTGCGCCATCCGGTGAGGCTATAGACCAAGTGCTTTCCCTTTCCGCTTTAGTTTCAGTTGCCCTGTTGGCAGACTTTAGGAAGTCGCTTCTTTCAAAGCTAATATTATTCATGGAAAGATTTTTTGAAAGAAAATCAAGGCTCGACTGAAAGGAGAGAAGCTTGCTTTTCTTGTTGTTAGTAGGTTTAGGAGAAAAAGGCCTAGGGTGTGACGATCGACTTTCTTTCTACATTTCTCAATCAAAGGACTGGAAAGCTCCGTGGGTGACGGCAACTTCAACTTCCTCTGCTGCCACAGATTCTGATTCCGAGCGAGCTCATTCCAATCCCGGGCCACTTCTATGGTGTTCTGATTCTGGCGATTCACCGCCTCAATGAACAAGGGGCAACCCTTCTGAAACCTCAATTCAATTGCCACAGCCACTTCTGCATGGAAGTCTATCAGTCTCGCATTTCCCTTTTCTGCCGACCGCCTCAATGAACAAGGGCTTCTTATCATGAGAAAATGAACTATGGTCAAGCATCCGTTCGGCTGTAGGGTGTGAGGATGAAGACGGGTTTGCACCAGTCAAATCGAGTAAATAAGATGGTCAGCCTTAAGCCTTCTTTCTATTGACTTCCAAACTTGAAAGTTCACTCTTCTGTGACGTTCAACGTACTAACTAAAAGGACTCTCCACTAAGGGACTCAATATGGGGTAAACTGGAATCCTACATGCACTCGTGTGCCAATTGAAGTAATGAACTACCGCATCGCATCACTGAAAAAGAGGAAGAAAGTAGCGAGACGTTGCGGAGAGGATCATAATATCTCAAGAGGAAGGAGGTTCGGAGCAATTTTTCTACCACGGACCGGTGCTTACTAAAAGGAAGAAAGCCTACTCAATCTATTCCTAGATTCAACTACGGAGGACGAGGGGTCCGAATCAAGTAGCTCTGTAGAATGAAACTACCACGGACCGGTTATTTGTCCTCAACTCATATGTCAAAGACCTGTCCTCATGCAAGGTCCAAACAAGGAGAACAAAGCCAGGAGAAAGCAAGGTGCTTTAAGAGGGAGAGCTTGACTCTGTGCTATAGTCCCCTCTCTTCCGTATTCAAAGTGACTTCGTTCGGGATCCGGAACGAGTATGTACTGCATTATGCTCAATCCCATAAATCATCCTTTTCAGGCTTGAATGAGGATACTGAAACTAGAAAGCTTCTCCAGCGTATACTTCCTCAACCACAGCCACCGCTGAAAGAACTCAATCTGGATCCCGTAGTTAGGAGCATGATTTCTTTATCATATCAGGCCTTGATTCCCTATCAGCCTGAACTTCCTGAACCTTGCATAACCTTTTTCCTATATGGAAAAAGAAAGAAAAGAAGAAAGACGATAAAGCAGCAAGGGGTGAAGCCAAGCGAGAGTTAAGGAGCGCAAATCTCCTACGGAGCGACAAAGCAACCGATTCTAAGACAAAGCAACTTTGACTAAAAGAAGAAACTACTTCTGAATTATGAGATCAACTTATTGGCCGAGAAAGAAGACTATCGACAAGGAATCAGACTCACTCCTACTACGCCAAAGGAGCCTTCTGTTAAGGAGCGCAAAATCAGACTCTGTCTTCAGGCTAAAATAAGTACGAAAGCCTATCCGTCCGAAGGACAGGTTAATATGGATTTCTGACTCCGTAGGAGGGGTCAAGACGTCTTGATGATGACGAAGATTATCCAAAAGACCTACTAAAGGGGCGAAGCCAAGCGACTGGAAAGGAGCGCAAATCGAACTCCGTAGGATAAATAAGGGTCAAGACGACCTCCTCCTCCGTATATAGCGTAGGAGGCTCAAAGAATTTGAGCTTTTCATTCCACGAGTTCAAGAGGATCAAAGAATTTGAGACTGACAGGAGAGGATATAAAGGTTAGGACTCTGAAGCTGGACCCCTTTTTCATGCAGAATGTTCAAAGCGACTGAAAGTTCGCCTTTTCATGATCATTGAATAAAGAGAGAAGCGTAAGGAAGAGTAAGGAGCGCAAGGTCCGAAGGACTATTCAACCTATTTGAGTTTGAGCGTCTGAACTTTTTTTATGGCTTTCTTCTTTCAGACGGAAAGAGTCATCCCACTCTTATGTGCAATTCCATAAGGCCTTCCCCGACTCAGGACAGAAGCTTCTGACCACCCCCCTACCCCTTGTTCATTGAGGCGGGACAGCAGCGGACTCTTCTTCTTATGCTATGCACAGTTCTATTCTAGCTTTCCTAAACAACAGAGAATTGTGATAGCTTCTTGCTGGTTCACACCTCTCCGATACAGGATAGACTGATTCCAGGTGACCTTGCTTATAGTACTTCTGACTATTCCACTTAGACAGAGACTACTTCCCTTTCTTTGGATCTTCCCTCTCTGATAATGGAAAGGAACTACTTCCCCGCTCCGTGGGATGGATGGGGTTCGCACCCTAGCGCGTCCGTCCCGATTCCGCCACCAGGCCTCTTGCAAGTCCCTCTTCCACTTTCTTGCTGTCCACTTTCGTGGAGTAGTTCTTTGGCGTGGCATGCCCTTCTTGTCGACTTTTGACTGAGTTTGGGATTCTCTAATAGATTCAATGATATTGCGAGTGAATATAGGAGTCATACGCTTTGCCAAAACTCAAGCGTGAAACTGAAACTCCGTCCTTTTAGTGGTTGAATATGAAAAATCAAGCCTAGGGCTCATTAACAAGTCCAAGAAAAGTATATATTCCATTAACAAGTCCGACTATCGATGGCTTTCCCTATCTCTTTCCTTATTCTAACCTTTAGCCTCTCATCTCCAGTGGGCCTACCACTACTTCTGAATCTCCTGATTTCGGTATTGAATTAGACTGATCCCTTAATCAGTCTCGTATTCTACCTGCTAGTCCCAATACTCAGACGGATTCTTGCACGCGAACGGGCCTGACTTCAATAAGAGAAGAAGAAAGTTTGAGTGGTCCTTTTTCTTTATCAAGCTTAACCTGTGAAGAGGTCCGACCTATCCACTGAAAGTAGCGAAGTGGCTATTTATTCACTGCCACTGCAACCCCCACTGATTCAAAGACTAGAAATCTGCTAATAAGAGGATAAGACTTCGATTCTCTTTCTCTTTACGGGAAAGCTACGGAATGAAGGAAACCAAAGGGGAATTTCATTCCCAGAGTCTCTATTCGTTGGGTTGGAAGCTGACCTTCTTTCTACAAATGAAATGAAGCAAGTCTTCGACTTTAGGTCCTTTATTTAGGAAACCCAGCCTCCGGCTTTCTTATTGCAGACTCCTATCCAGTATAGTGGAATCTCGCCTTTCAAAATCTACGATTTTCAGTCAAATCCCTTTCATTCAGTCTGATAAACGGCATTCTTAGAAAAAGATGTCCAAAGGATTGAACAAGTACCAGTAAAGCATAGCCCAAAACCGCGTAGTGGGAAAATGGGGATTTACACTAGCAAAGTGGGATGCCATAAAGCAAGGTTTTGACATAGGCTGGCAGCAAGAAATCCACTAAAATCAGCCCTCCGTTAGGAGTCTTATCTCTTAGCCTTTATTCCGCGCATCTATTCTCGTTAGTAAAGAAAAGTGGAGGATTTCTCTATTTTGGTACGAAGAGAAGGCGATCAGAATTTGACTTTCAATGAATTTCAAACTTTTCTCGGATGACTTTTCTCCCTATCATTTGCTTAACACAAGGGCTCCTACGTCCGAAGGCTCAATGCAAGATTCGTGCTTCTGCCGTAGGTTCGTAGCTTTCTCCCTCCGAATTTGATGATTTTCAAAGACGATTCGTCCGAAGGACTCGTTCATTCCATATTAGACGATTCGGAAGACGATAAGTTACTTTATGAAAGAAAGAAAGATAAGACGATTCGGAAGACACAGTTCATATTCCATCCTTGAGTCCTTCGGACCGCACAGAAGACGATTCGGAGCATTTCAGACGGAAGAGGAGGACTTCTACGGGAGCGACTGAATTGAATTAGGAGGGAGAAAGCTACGGCAACGAATATGAATTCAGCCTACTACGGGAGTCCGAAGGACGGAGGCAAGGGAATGCTCCTTCGGAGTCGTCAGAAAGAAGAAAGCTGGAGGCTGGGAGGTCCACTTTTCTCAGAACAAAAGGACAGGTTTTCCTTTGCTTAACATCTTTTTTTAGGACATTCACTCTTTCCTCCCCCGCATCTGGATGGACACCGACTCAGAATCAATCCTTAGGGCTTGGCGCCCGTATCAACTCTTCCTGCTAGGTGCCCTCTGATCTCGAAAGAGAACTAAATGGGCGGGGGAGGGATTGGGTCTGTTTCCGAGTACTGACAATTTCTACGGGTGTGGAATGATTTAGTATGAAATCGATGAAAAAGTACGAAAATAGCGAACGAGAAAGAGAAAAGGAGTCAAGAGAGTCCACAAAGACTGATTTGACCACAAAAGGAAAACCGCCCCGTGGGAATTGACCCGTCGCGGGATTGGTGACTCATAGCCTGAATAGCCCCACCAAATAGAGGGGATTCCGCCTAAGAGCAGATTCAAACTTCAGGACCGAGGCGGGATGAATACGGGGTTCTCGATCAACGGAGATTCTTATCTCCTTTATGAATTAGCATCAATCGTAGAAGGAACCTTCTCACTATCGGTAAAATAGCGGGCTCCTTTCCGGTGAGGCTCCGAGGATTGAAGTTAGACAGCCCCTCTCCCTACGGTCGAGTCTCTTCGCCCCTCTCCCTACGGTCGAGTCTCTTCGCCCCCTCTCCCTACGGTCGAGTCTCTTCGCCCCTCTCCCTTCCAGTCGAGACTGATTCGCCCCTGATTATTCTGCTCTTTCTGCTTTGAAACTATATTACCGAGGCTCAAAGATCATTGAATAAAGGCTTGATTTTAGCTCATTCAAAGAGCAATTCCCTACACCCGCGATATAGATCTCACAAGAAATCCATCAACAAGAGCATCAAGGGCTAGGGCTAGAAGAACGAGAGCTTATGTCCCCCTGCCTAAAGAGATACTTAATCCACAGATTCGGATTAAGAAAGAACCGCGTAGTGGGGTTTAAGATTCCGCCTGACTTTACTGATTGAAGTACGATTTCTTTTCCTTTTTCGACTTCAGTCTAACTATATTTATAGAAAGTGACTCTTTTATCTATTGATTTGACATGAAATATCTGGCTTCCGGCCTATGGCCAAAAGTGACTGAATTGTCCATTCTCTCTCGACTTCGTTCACCCTCAAATTATATTCAAGAAAGCTCCCTTCTGATAACTGATAACCTGGAAAAGGCTGATTTTGAGATGCTCCCCCCTTATTTCGAAATCGGAATTAGACCGAGCCCTTGCTTCTGGAGTACAAGACATTACCTAGTCTCAAGCGAGAACAAGAAAGGACGGTTCTTTCTCTTCGTGCGGAAGGGTGGTATTATCCCTTTCGGAAGCTAGACTGCCTTCTGTTTCAGTTTCAAGTCTTCCTTAGTAAGCTCGACCGGCTGAGTCTCATTCTTCAATCTCCATGATGAGATCTTTCGTCAGACACTCCAAAGCGAAGACCTTAGTAGGGAACCCTTTGATAAGGAGTTTGACAGATATGAGAAAGAGGAATGAGATTGAATAGGAAGAGTTTCTTAGAACTATTAGTTTGCGTAGATACAATTAGTTTAGCAAGAACTCTGATTACACAGATAGGATCAGAATCAGTCAGTCTTGAGGGGTGAGGAATCATCAGTCGTTGGGGAAGTGGTTTCCGTTGTGAGATCAATCGGGAATGAAAGAGATCTCTTGACCAGCTTAATTACTTAATGAAAAGGACAGGATGTCCCAAAGACTGTGATTAATGATTCTGTCTTCATTCCCAGTTTCTTATGCGTAGGTCGGGGAATGAAAAGGCAGAGTGTCCCAGATTCAGTGTCCCCTCCCTTAGTTGGAGTAGATAGGTCAGAAGGGGGAAGCATGGCCCAGTTCAAAGCCTATCTTTTTGCCTGAGATCGCGCCTCCTGTCTCAAATTCTTTGAACCTTCGTTGGGGGAACCGAGAGATGGTCTGATCCTTATATCATAAAGGAGATTGCAACAAGAGAAAGGTTGACTTAGCCAAAGCAACTTTGACTTAGCCAAGTTGGACTAGCCCCTCATTCTCTTAGAAAGATTCCAGCCTTGAAAAGAGTGGATGGGACTATCGAGACAGAAAGGGATCGGTTCTCTGCCTAAAGCTAAAGCAATAACGAAACAAAAAGAGTGGGATCATGAAGGTCTTGAATGAGATCTTGCAGATCTTGTTGAATGAGTCAATCCAAAAGATCAACCTAACCTAGCCCAAATTAAGAAGCCTAAAGGCTTCCATTGTGCATTTTCATTAGGCTCAAAGAATGATCGGAGGAGGCAAAGAAATGCTTTTTTCTACTTTCTCGGCAACTGAGTAAAGACGGAATCTGACCTTTTCCATAAAGCTAGTTATCCAGCAACGAGGGCTACTTTCCACCACTTCCCTCAACTGGAAGAAGAAAAGCACCAAGATCCGAAACCCCTCCTATTGGGCGAGCAGTTCTTCCAAGTGACTCCGGCTTGAGAGCTTCTAAACCTTTCGTACTTCAACAGACTTCGGTTGGATACGATACGGTCTGGTCCCTCTGAGCGTGAACTCGAAGAGCTATCTTTCTTCATTAGTATTATATTGCAACCTCGTTATACGGGTGATGTTGGCAAGAAGAACTTCAAGACCAAGAGCCGCTTAAACTGCTACTTATGCCGATTAGGTCGGAAGTAGAATCAGACTGGGTTCGGGAAAAAGCTTATATGTTTTTTTCGGAAGAAAGCCGTTGAGTCTGCTAGAGATCTTTCTGTTTACGGGTGGTAGTAGGGTAGACTGGAAAGAATAGATCCCAGTTCTCGGTACGACTTATTCTACTGTTTTGGCAGACTGAGAACAAAGAGGGTAGCTCGACCCAAGCGAAAAGCAGCTCGCCCAGATTTCCATTGAATCAGAGGAAGAGTGACTTCCATACGGGATCGGATAGGGGTAGAAGATCGCCCACGTCATAAATCGGAAGAAAGGGCCCTTGCGTACATCTTCTTCTTCAATCCCACGTAGCGGTACGGAGAGAAAGGAGAAGGTTTCCTTTCCCGCTTTCATACTCAAATACACCTACACCGAATGAAATATGTTAAGCAATTCTTGTCTGATCCTTTTCTTCCGTGAACACTTGACGGAAACCCCTCTTCCGGATAGGCTTTCCATTTTCTCTGACGATTTTCCGCATTAGAAGACGATTTGGATAAGTTGCAAATGAAACCCGCTGGAGCTTTCCCTAATTCCTGTTTCCAAAGAGGAACCCGGAAGAGAAAGACAAAGAGCCCCGAGGGGGTTGTTCTACAACCACAGGAGACTAGAGGGGCAATGCTGGGATTACATACAATGGCCCCTATTTCTGAAAAGAAAACAAGGAAAGGGGGCTCCTATAAGAATTCTTATCATCTGTCGGGAAGACCAAAGACTTTCAGAGAAAGAAAGCATGGAAGGCCCCACTCCGCGGGAGAGCCTTTATGAGAAATTCACCCCACTCCGCGGGAGAGCCTTTATGAGAAATTCACTGATGAACAAGAAAAGCAGGGGACCCGCCTTCTAGTAGGCTATGAGCATGAGCATGCATAAGAGGAGAAGAGAGGGGCGCCCTTTAGGCGGCCTAAGCATTCACAAAAAACTGACTTTAGCTTTAGGCTTAGGCAAGCCTTTCCAAAACACTTAGGATGGGTAGGTACTACGGGTGCGGGCGACTGCCCCCCAGAAACAAGGGGCAGCAAGACGGAAACAAGCATTGAGGGGACGGGGGTGAGCCACCCCCCCTCATAAGAGCATGCGAGATTTGATTCTCTCTTCTTTCTTTTCTCTTTTCTCTTCTGGGATTCTCGGGGAAAAGGAAAAACTACCGATTCGCGACAGCCCACGTCGGATTCGCGACGCGGAGATCCGTAGTTTCTGGAGAAGAAAACCATCCTTTTCTTAGGGAAAATTGTCTAAAACTACCGATATGCGAGGAAACCCACAACAACCAGGCCCACTACGCGCTTTCGTCAATATTCTTTCTTTGAAGTTAGATTTCGAATCGAAAGGACTGAGATAAGAAAGACAAAGATAGAAAAGAAAAAGTGTGAGAATGAGGTCTTGATTCTTTATTCAAGGATACAGTACTTTGGCCTCGGGTTAGCCTTCCAGGCGGGTTAGCCCTACGGGCGAGGTACGCTCTTAGAAAGGAGTCTTAGCACGCCTGCCCCTATAGCCTTCCTCTCAATCCCCGACACGGAAGGAAGAAGGCAGACAAGGGGAGAACGGAAGGAAGACAGAATCACAGGGTTGGTAGAGCTAGAGCTCACCAAGACAGAATCCGAGAAGGGTCCTCCTTACGCTAAGGAACCCCTACCTCATTAGTCATTAAGGGTCATCAAGTCAGAAAAAACCACTTTTTTTCGGTATACTAAAGGCGGCGGGCGCCCTGCCCCTTTCCCTTATATACGATAAGGGAGAGAAAGAAGGCTGCGACCTTCCAAGAATGAAGATACATAGAAAGATGGTTAGAAATTTCTCCTCTAATTTGAGAAGGTTCATTCTTATCACTCTTTCTCAAGCCGATAGAGAAGACAGAGCTAAAGTCACTCCTCATATGATTTCGGAACGAATTAGAGAGCTCTTTGAATGCACCGCCATCGTAATAGCAAAGGAAAAGCACAAAGATGGCTCCGCCCATTTCCACGTCGCCGTACTCAATCAGAATGCCAGTCGGCATACTGCCGCAAAGCTCATTAGAAAGAAATTTCCAGGAAGGTTCAAAGAATATTGAGGCTGGGTCGTCTTGAACAAGGCATGGGGATTTGACTATTGTAACCAAAGAAGACAAGGAACCCTATGTATGGGGGCTGTTTTCACTTCCACAAATTATGGAAGAGGCCCTGGCCAGTACGAAAAAGAAGGCCGGCCTTCTGAAAGCGAGACCCTTGAGGGTGGACGTTCTCAATAGACTACGGAACCATAAAGAATGGTCCCATGTACTAAAGGACCCAGAGCTAGAAAGGCATTTGTGGGCGAAGCATAACCTTGTACAAGAACTTTGGTATCACCTCCAGAGCGAAAGGAATCGCGAAACTAGACTAATGGAGGGGATTGCCAATTATCTATGGGCACGCAAAGCGTGGGAACTCCCATTATATACTCCTACGGAGCGCAAAATCTTTCTTTATCGATTGGCTCGCCGTAAACCGCGTAGTGGGTGGAGTGACTCATGAAAGAAGATCCGCAAGAGATCTCGCTTCAGCAACTGGGATTGATTCTTCTGAGTCAGAAGTCGTATTAAGAGGTATCCTACGCGCTGCCGATGGAGAATCCCGCGTCCGTCGTTCATGCTTTACTCGGCTCTCCCACTTACAGGATAGAATCCTCTTGATCCGGGGATATTCCCTAGCTTCCTAAACGGATTCCCCGCTTCCCCGAGACCCCTACCCTATCCTACTATTCATACCTCGGAACAGCAGTTCCACGGAGATCCCTAGGGAAGAGTTCTTATCTAGCGTCCTACTCTACGAACTGAAAGATAGCTTGCTTCTGAGACAGGAAAGAGCGGCTGCCACTGCCGGTTCCCTTGACTCTGTCTCTGACTCATACTCATTCATTCCTCTTTTCCTTACTCATGGAGTGACTGACGAAAGAAGACTTCTACGGAATCAGAGTTGAGATATTTTTCCCTATAGAAAGTCTCGATATTCTAACCTCTCCAACTCGGTCCTAACCCTTCAGAGTTCTAGCTGCCTTCTTATGCTGCCTATAGCGACTCTGCCTCTCCTTCGTTCACCCTACTATGTATATTCATCTTCGCTAGTTCTTTTTACTCACCTCTCCTTTTTAGTAGTCTCGCGTCTGAGAACAACCTACCCGAACGGACTTCTTCCCCTCATCTCGTGGCTGAATGGGGAACCCCCTCACTCAAGAGCACGCTTGACATCTGTCGCCCAGTGCTACCCGTAAGAGACGGCGGTGGGCTTCGGCTAACCTGTCCGCCTCTGGGTTGGGGAGTTTGTCCCTCTTGTACGAGCCTTTTGTTGGGAGTCTTTGTCCCAGAACCCTGCATTTACGGATAATCCGTAGAGTGAGCTCATCCTCTCTCCCCTCGTCGAGCTCCTTCGCACCTCCTTCCATTTTACTTGTTCATATATGAGATTTCTAATAATGGCTTTGCCACAGGAAACTTCTCTTTCAACCGTGGAGTGGGCCGCAGCAGAAAAGTTTCACGAACAGCGCGCGTCCCTAGCTGCCTAATCAATCCTATGAGGAAAGAGAGGCTGATTACTCTCGCCTACGGGTGGGTGATCTGTCCGTCCGTGGGGAGTTTTTCCGATGCCTACGAATTTTGCGGTTCCAAGATGGAGAATTCTCATAAATGAGAGTGAACTATAAGGAAAAGCGAGGACAGGTCCGAGCGGTTGAAGAGCAGCCCACTAAGTGCTTGAGCACCAAGTCCAGACTGATCTTCCAGCTGAATTACCATTGAGAAAGGGAGAAGATGAAGAATGCAGGCGACTCGCCGCCTGACTTGCGCAGCAGAACCCAATCTCAATACAAATAGGTAGGTTGGCGACTACCCCTCCATGTCTCCACTACTAAGTCAGGAGTACCCACTATTCTCTATCATTCCTAGTGGAAAGCCAGGGAGCGGGAAAGCTGGAAAACAAAGGGCGGAGTAAGGAGTTTTCATCGGCTACGCGTAGCTGAAAAACAGAAAACTAAGGGCGAAGCCCACCGACCGAGAGCCGGGCCTGTCCAAATCCGCAAGGGAGAAGGCACCCGCTAGGCTGAAAGAAAGAAGAAAGTGGGTTTCAGGCTTTCCGCTCCTACGCTACGCTCCGGATACAGGATAGGAGATAAAGAAAGGAGAAAGTCACGCAAATTCTTTGCTCCTTCGATCATTCTTTGAGCCTCCGCTGCTTGGATCTGACTGAATCTGCTTGCTTGATCTGCATCTGCTTGGAGCGAGAGCTAGCCTGTAGCGGAGCGACTGAATCCATCATATCCGGATCAATCTCAAGTAGTTCCTGATAATAGTTCAGGAAAAATCGAAAGTAGTTTCAGGCTGTCCGCGGAGGAGAAAGAGAGGAGAAAGAAAGGTGCAAAGAATATTGCGATTTCGAGTTTACAAATTAGGAGAAAGAAGGCGCAAAAGAATATTGCGTGAACTCATTAACGATAATGAAAGAAGCTCAAAAAATGGGAATTCTTTATGTGCATCTTTGTGCTAGATTTTTGACATCTTTGCTTAATATGGGAGATTGAAGACTCAAATCCAAGAATCCCATAAAATGCAAGGGCTCGACTGATAAGGAGAGCAAACCACTTTGTAGCAACTTTTCAAGTCAAATTGCCTGATTTTTTTATCTATTTTCGTTAAATAGAAAGATGAGAAAAAGGAAGATTTAGAAGGAAAAAAGACGGGAAAACGCAATGAAAGAATCAAGCCTATAAAAGAAATGAACATTGTTTGATTCTAGTTCTAGTTTCTGGTCCGGATAAAGAGAGGGAGAAAGAAAGTCAAATGCCTGATTTTGAACTCAATTTTCGTTCAATATCAAGATTCGAAAAAGTCCCATTTTGCAAGATTTTTTTCTCTATTTTCGTTCAATAGAAAGATTCGAAAAAGTCCTATAAAAAAGGTCAAAAAAGCTTGGTCCTTCGGACGGGAAAAGGCAATGAAAGAAAGGATGAGTTGATCTCTGATCATTTGCTTAAGACATTCATTCAGAGATTGATCAAGAAAAGTCAATGAACAAGGAGGAAAGAGAAAAGAGATAAAGGAAAGAGAGGATTATCATATATAAACAAGAAAAGAGATGCTTCGATCATTCTTTTTTCCTCTCTGACAGTCTCGCTCTGAACCTTCCTAACCTCAGTCGAGTGGCTTCGCTCTATTTCAAACGTTAGAGTACCTTCGCTCCTTCTAAGTCCTTTCGCTCTTCTTTATTCATCTCCTAACCGCTCCTTTTCTTTCTCCTTATCAGTCGACTTTCTTCGCCCCCGTGGGAGTCGAGTTTCCTTCCCTTCACTTCGGACGGACCCTGAATTATCCTTCAAATTCAAAGGCTCAAAGAATGAGAAAAATTCTTTTCGAATTCCACTATCATGAAACTAAAGCGGACAGGTCCAGTGAGAGGTTCATATTCCATTTCATGACTCCTAACTACGCGGTCCGAATTCCTGAATCATATCTTTTCTTCTTTGGCTATAAAAAGGTTGACTCATCAAACCTATTTTCTCTTTTATCAAGACTCTGACAAAGATGACTATGGGTCAAACCGCGGAGTGGGAATCGACCTGTGTCGGTGAGGCGACTCATAGCCCCAAATAGGCTCCCTAGAAACAAAATCAGGATGCCTTGGAAGAGAATTTCATTCTCCCTTTCGTTGGCGGCTAGTGAGGATGAAGGGTTCGATCTTGTAAGAGAAGTGGGTGTGGAAGTTCTTTCTCTTCTTCTTGAAGTAGGAATCGAAGTTGATCTCCTAGCTTTTCGGAGAGCCTCATCGTAGGGCCCTTCCACATCGGAATCGGAAAGAAGACTGATTTTCATGCTGCCTACTTTCTTCTAGCTTGAGGGGCGTCCCACTAATTCTTCGGCCGATCCAATGGATGGAACTCATGAAATCAGTCTTAGATGGGGATGGCCATAAAAAGATAGGGGAGGACGAATTAAGCTAGTCCGGACCCTTGATTTGAAGGATAGGCTTGAATCTCCCTTATACCGCCCCTTAGAACTTCCTCTTGACCGCTAGCATCGACTTCTGAATTTCTTTTCTGACTTTCGTATTTCTTTTAGGTTTAGTAGGAACTAGCTCTGATTATTTCTTTGTTGATTGAGAAAAGGGACCTGCTGTAGACAGAAGACCGGCGAGTGGTGGCTTCGGAAGCTATCTCTTTCTCTTCCTAGGGATGGATAGGAACCTTGTAGCGAGACACGAGGCACCGAGAGGCACAGGGGCGAGAAGCTAGTAGTAGGGCCTCCTAGCTCACTTTTTCCTTTTTCATTCGAAGTTATCTTATATCTCGTGTCCTCCCTCTTTCAAGTAAAGTAGTCGTTTTTGTTCTCGTTGCTGGAAGATCTGAAGTTTCAGTCCGCTTGAGCGCTTTCATTCAGCACAAGAGAAGAGTTCCCAAGAGTGGTATGAAGCGAGTGAACGAGAAGTTTTCTCCAAGGCGGAATCCATCCCAAAAAGAGTCAAAAAGAGAAATTGCCTAGGCTTTTAGTGGAAAAACAAAGGCTCAAAGAATGATCGAAGGAGCAAAGAATTTGCGAAGGACCATTTATCCATATTCACTTGCTTCCGCATCAAGAATGAAAACAAGGTTTGGCCTAATCTAGTAAGGTCAAAATCAGACTAGAATTTTCCATTGATACGAGATGCTGCTTTTTCCATTCACATTCCTTTCAGGATCAGTCGCGGTCTTACAAACTCTACCGATAGTATGGACGAATCTGTTACTTCATAGAAATGTGTAAAAGATGCTAGCCGCACTTAAAACGAGTACTCTACCACAACCCAAAAAATATGCCAAATTTGTCTGTGTAGATACAATCGATAGATCAAATCGAGAAATTCAATCGATATGGGAGGGATGAAATCGAGAAATAGAAGAGATTAAGACAGATCGATTAGGGAGATTCAATCGATTCAGATAATTCCATTAAGAGAGAGAACAAATCGATTAAGACAGTAAGAGAGAGAACAAAGAGATTAAGAAAGAAAGATCAAGAAAAGAGAGAAAGAAAAGCACTGAAAGTAGAAAAAGGAATTCCATGAAGAGGTCAAGCCCTTTCTTTGAATGAGATCTTGCTAGGGGAAAGCCAAGACCAGAGGCTAAAGAAATTTCCTACTCTTTGAACCGGTACGTGGTAGTTTCATTGCTGAGTCTTCCAAAGATTAGTATGCGAAGCGAAGGAGTGCAAAAGGAGACAGTTAAGGAGAGGGATAGGAGAAAGGGCTAGGCCCTGGTATCACTCCACCCTTATCCTTTCTGCCGCTATTATTTCATAGAATGAATGAAGAAGTCAGATGAACTACGGATTGATCAGACTAATTCTTCAATTCAGAATTATGGGAAAGACTAAAGTCCCACGGGGCTCCACTCCCCCACCAAAAGAAAAGGAAAGCTCTACCACGCATCGGATCCATCATAATCAGGAAAAGGATCTCAGAAATTGAGTGAGAGTGTAGAACGAGAAGGCCTACCGCGTAGTGGGTCACGGGTCTACGGGAGGTCAAACTAGTTAGCCCGCTCTTTCATGCCATATTTCGCTTTTGACTTTCAGTGAAAGGCCGTCGGTCTGACGATCCCTAGATCTCCCTATCGCATGAGGCATGCATCCGAGCTTAATTAAGAAAAAAAAGAAAGAAGAAAGAAGGCTACTGAGGGCGCCAACGTACGGAATTAGACCTTGAATGAGTAGGTTTCCCCAGCCGTAGGCTGATTATTGCAGACTTTGGACTGATTTATCCATATGAACTTCTTCTTGTCTTTTCTTCGGGTATGAGGATAGGGAATTGAAATCAGTCCTTTAATGAAACTACCACGTACCGGTTCAAAGAATATTGACAAAGAATGATCGAAGCGACTACCAGAAATCGGGAACCGTGCCACTTAACCAAGAGCCAATGACTGAGACCCGTTCTCGGAAAGAAATCCATGCTCTCTCACTTCAAACTGCAGAAAAGATGTCTCAGCCAAGTTCAAAGTTGGAATTCAGGCCTTGTCCGGAGTTGAATTGAGAGTGGAAGTTGGAGAATCGTTGAAGCTTGAAGAGGGGGAGTGAGTTTCCCATAAAGGTTGCGGTTGCAGCATAAGTTGCTTTCTTGAAAAGCTAAGATTGATCATCAAGTATATGAACTTTTAGGATGAAAATAGCTAGACAAGGTAGAATTCGTAGACGAGAAACTCCCAAGAGGCTAGGGGACTGCCCACCAAGAGCAGAGGGGAAAGGAAGTACCGATCATACTCGACCCAAAGGCATGAATCTCCTCGCGGATATCTCTGTAAAGTAGGACGCGCCTAACTCACTCTTTTTTCTATGCTCGACTAAGAGAGGGAGGGAGGAGAGCCGTCAATATTCTTTTTGGACCTTGAGGAGGAGGTTGCGCCGGTTGAGGCCTTGAATGCCTGACGAAATCCTTGGATTCTCATTCAGATGCTCATGTCCCAAGTCTCCTTCTTCTTTAGAGCCTCCATTTCTTCTATCATAGCCTTTCTTCTCCACAGGGACAGATGAAACTGAGTCTGTGCTGGTCGAGCAGCAAGGGTTCGGTGCTTCCTTCCTCTTGGTCGAGACAAGGGGCTTCTTCCTCGTATCTGCGCTTAGTTCGTCATCCTCGATTCTCACTCTTATTCTATGAATTTGCCCGCGGAGTGGGACTGAGGCCTTCCCTTGATCTGAGCCCTCTAAGTCAGCTTCTCGCACCTTGTTCTCGGTAAGACGCGGGGAATCTAGTACCCGTGGGCGGAGACAACTTTCTTTTGTTGTGGCTGCTTGCTTTTGCTGTGGAAAAAGCGCTTATTCATTATCATCTATTCACTCTATGATAAATAGAAAAAAGCATCCCTATCATCTCGAACTAACTCATGAAATTCCGTAGGAAGACTTCCAGATTAAACTACCACGTACCGGTTAGAAAGACAGAGTCAGCTCTTTAGGAAGAAGGATTGACTTACCTGAATAGGGGACTAAGCTTTCTCATTCTCGATAGCTAGCCCGCCCAGCCTGAAAGCTGTCTCACTCCGAGATCGGAAGCTCTCTCTCTTTCTCTTTCATAAGGAGAAGAAAGGGAATTAGATCTTGAATCAGAGGTATTCTTATCTCGACTGGATAAGGCTATCTAATCACTATTCTCATAGGAATAGGCCTCATCCGTTGCGGAATCGGAAGTCAAGAGTTGGAGATCGGGGAAGGTATCAAAATTCAGGGCTGTCTAACAAGCAAAAGTAGGGTCGGTAGGCCAATGAAAGGAAAACGGAGCGGAGCGCAAATCGACTTCTACGTCCGTCTCTCTTATTTATGGGACTCCCAGAAAGATTGAGCCTAGTGGAAGGTTTCAGAAGAGGAAGGTGAAAGAAGTTCGAGCAATCCGAACTCCATAAAAAAGATTGAAAGCAATAAGAGGATATAAGAAGATTCAAAGACTCAAAATTCTTCCCGTCCTCCGTCCTCTTGACTGATTTCTATCCATATTAGCTATTTCATAACCTTTCAGTCTCGTCTGAACTTTTTTAGTCGCTTCGCTTCGCTAGGCTTGATCTTGATTTTGAGTCTCCTCTATTGCATAACGAAAGAAATCCTGTGAAGCTTCCGGGTAGTTCACACCGCTCCGGTCCGAACCTCGTAGTTAGGAGCAAAGAATTTGCGAAGTAGTGAGATCGGGAATGAGCTATATATCTCTTTATAGAAAGAAAGGCTGATTTCTCTAATGAATTTCCCATAGTTTCAAAGCAGAATGACCAGCAGAAAAGGGGCGATATAAAGAAGCGAGACCAATCGGATTTAGAGTCTTTCAAAGTAGAGAGACTGGTCCGGAGGTCTTCATAGTCCTCACTGCTTGAATTTAGTCGAGGGTCAAATCCCTCAATAAAGAAAGTCACTAATAGGACGGAGGACAGATGGTAGAATAAAGAAGTTGCACTCCTTAAAAAGGAGATAAGTCCCGTCCTCGCAACCCTTGTTCATTGACTCCTTCTTAGTCGAGCTGCTTCGCACCTTGAAGATGAATATGGATTTCTAAAATCTGAAATAAGGGTCCGTCCGAAGGTTATGAAATAACGAGACTCAAAACAAAGAATAGGGTTCGAAGAAAGTCGACTGATTATGAATTTTTGTAATCAACGACCTTGTAATCCTTAGCTCAAATTCAGAAAAAGCTAGGTTTTGGGCCTATAAAGTAGCAACTTTTCAAGTCAAATGCCTGATTTTGAACTCTATTATCGTTAAATAGAAAGATTCGAAAAAAGGACCATTTTGCAAGAAAAAAGACGGGAAAACGCAATGAAAGAAAGGATGAGTTGATCTCTGATCATTTGCTTAAGACATGCATTCAGAGATTGATCAAGAAAAGAAGAAGAAAGATAGAAAAAGCTAGAACTACCGAGAAATTGACTTCTTTACTTACGCTATTTGTTCATCAAAGATTCTTCCTTCTTTGCCTAATGAATTAATATGGATTTCTCTCATTCTTTGAGCCTTTTCAGGGAAGGATAAGGACTTTCGCTTTCATTCAACTCCTAACCGCTCCTTTTCTTTTTCAGATGAATATGTCCTTATCAATGAGACTTCAGACTCCTAATTAAGCTAGTCCGGACCCTTGATTTATTTGTCAATGAACAAAGGCGCAAGTCATCTGGACCCCTGATCATTGGGATTTTCCACTAAAAGGACTAAGAAGGAGGGAGGACTCATGAAATTCCACTAACCCCGCTACGTGGGCCCGGCGGGCCGCCCGATGCATCCGTGGGCCTTTGTACGATCCTTTTGTTGGTGTCCAAGTCAAAGTCTGATTGTACGGATTAGTCTATTTCATCCTACTCCTTCTCAGAATTACATCATCTGCGAATCAAGCAAATGAGAAGGAAAAGAAGAAAGAAAGAAAGCCAGCCGGCGTAGAAGGCTGGATTCAATTTCGTTGACCTAGGTTCAGAAACCTTACTCAAGAGATCTCATTCAAGAGCTGATCGCACAAGAAAAGAAAGAACTGGAACTCCTGGTAATAGCATAAATAAGAAGTTCATATGGATATAAACAAGTCCCGCAACTGAATGAAGTAAGGATGAAGATTTGCACTCCTGAAAATTCAAAGGCTCAGGCTTCGAGGTATCCACAAGTGAGAATGGAATTCGTCCGGAGGACCCATCCACAGGGACGGATCTTTCTGGTGGGGTTCTTCTAGCCTCTCCCCTTTATGTCGACCAGTGAGGAGATCCTGCGCTTGGTCAGAAAGACCTGTGAATTAGGCCCTTGCTTCAAGAGAGCCTCTTCGGCTCGAGCTGTGCTCCTATTCCCCGTGATCTTCGGATCATTGGGATTTCTTTGAGTGCAAATTGAGTGAATTTACTCGTCATAGATCGGCTAGCTCCTTTCGTGACTCGTGAAAGAATGAAATACCTTCTGTAACCATCTGCTTAGATCTCGCTTACAAAAAGGGTTTTTGATTCTGACTCATTCCAAGGAGAAAAATCATCAGACCCATGATCCCGGTATCTAAGACATGAAATTCCCACTCTGCAAGAAAGAGAAAGAATGAAATGGGGGACTCGGGCCCTACTAGTTCCGTTACCCGACCCAGAAGATCAAGCCTAGCATCCAGACATAGTTCAAAGCATGAAAAAATGGAGAATTCGCACTAAAGAGTCAAGGCTGAGATCTTTCTATCTAAAGAAAATAGTAAATACTCGGCGGGACTTCTTTCATTCTCTTTCTCATGAGATCTTTTATTGGAAGTTGAATCAGTCTTCCACGCATTGAATTATCAGTCTCGGTTCTAGAACTCAGGATTGGCGCGCCTTTTGAGCGAACCCTTGTTATCTCCGGAAGTTCTTTCTCATATTTCAGAGGGGCGAAACCCACGGGATTAAACTAGCACGTACCGGTGATTGTTTTCCACAATTTCATGGAAAAACCTTGCACCCGGCATGATTCGGTCTTTAGGTTCGCTCTAACTCCAGATCGGATGGCAGGGAAGTTCTTCTTCCAGCAGAGGTCCGTCTCTCTTTCCCTTGAATCTGCGGATTCCGTCGAGGTCTTCTCCTTGCTTTAGTGCTTGGATCCGTCTCATCCCTTGAAAACATAAAGAAAGTGGCTTTTTTCTCTTTTTAGAGACTTTGATCCCAGTCTCGTAAATATGGTTATTTGACCCGATTCCACTCATCCCATGACTGATGCGGAAGGAATCTTGGAACGTGGAATCATGCATGAATGAAATCAAAGAAAATCAAAAGATAAGCCTTGAATTTCAGCAATGAAAGACGCACGTACCGGTGGAAGCCAAGTCACCTCGACCACTCGGCGCTCACGACACCCGCCTGATTCACTCAAAGAAGGTTGGGATCGGGGGGTTAGGTTAGGAGATGGGGCTTGACTGATGGTTCTGACTCTTTCTTCAAGTGAGATTGATAATGATGAAATGAATCAAAGCAATTATCCGTGAGGCTACTCTGACGATAGAAAAATCTCAAGTCTTTCTCTTTTCTTTCAAACCATCCATCGCTTTTCTACTAACCATCACGTTTACCGGCTGAGCAGGCACCCATATATCTTTCAGGGCCCATCTAGGCTAAGCACTTTGGGGCGCTGGTCTTCGAAAAGAAGAAGATGGTAATTCAAAGAAAGACGGACTTTCCACAACTACCGTCATAGCTTGAGCTTTCTGTCTTTCCCTTCTTTTTCTCAAGAGGTGGATACTCTGCCATACGTTTACCGGCTGAGCAGGACCGCAGTCCTATCATGGCTAAGCACTTTGGGCGCAGGTTTTTCTCAACTTCTTGAAAAGAGGAAGAAAGATAGAAAGAAGAAACTACCTATATTCATAGTTCTTCGTTAACTATCTGATTTTCTTGAGTGCTTTTTGAGTTCTCCTTTATAGAATGAATTTCATTCAACCTAATTTCACATTCAATTAAGTAATAGAATCTGAACTTATGAACAACTTTTCTTTTACGCCGACATTGCTTTTCAAGAGAATCACTATTCATTCAGAGTTGGAGAGGTTAGGAGCTATCTTGTTCCAGAAGTAGCGATAGGAATCAGTCCCAGTTTCGGAATAGGAAGAAAGAGACTGAATTCATAGGATTTTGGGGGAAATACTTAGTGGACTGACGAGGGAGAGTCATTATCCATCCTACCTTGCTCTTTCACTGAAATCGGAAGAGACCCAGCTAGGTTTCCTCCGTTCAAGCTTAGTTGGGAGAGTAGGATCATACGACCGAGTGCCATAACTCTGTCTTCTTTTCATTGCCCCGGTAATAGGCAGCTCAGCTCGATCAGTTAGAAAGGAAGCCGCTCGACCAGCCGATTGACCGCGTAAGTGGGGTAGTGGGGTCTCCAGAATCAGTCCCCAGTTTCTCTTAGTCTTGAGTCAGGAGGTTCTTAGTCTCAGTCTATCCTTCCCACTCCTAGATGCTAAGCAGCTCTATCCCAGGTTCGGGTAGAATACAATAGAAACTTCCTTTTCATTATCTGTAGCATTCTTTCCGTGAGCATGACATTCAGTATTGACTCTCTCCTTCTCGGGAATAGAATCAGCAGCGAGAGAGAAAGAGGAATGAGAAGTTTCATGACTCACTGAAAGATCTCCTTCTGCCTCTTTCAGTGGAATAGAAATCATCCATATCGGCCGAGGCTCCGTAGGAGTTGAGGCGAGGTACCTTCAAGCGAGTTTCAGGCCGGTTGTAGAGGGTCAAAGAATTTGAGAAGCTAGAACGTCGAAGACGAAGCCTCAGATCTTGGAGTTGCAGAAGTAGGAGGAGTCCGAAGGACTATTCCTTTCAATAAGAAATCAAACTTGTTCTTGAAAAGTCGTTAATGAACTAATCTCATAAATGACCGTACGAAGCGAGATCGATCTACCTCACGCAAATCTCAAGAAAAAAAACGACCTCTTTTGACTGGTTTTCACAGGGCGATTTCTGAGAGTTGAAAGCCAGGCGCCTTCTTTCTCAGATCATCCCAGACCAGGAGCTCAAACCAGAACAAGAACTGAGTTTAGGTAAAGGCTCGCTATTGCACAAAGAATTTTCACTCATTGGTTGAAACTAGGCATCTGATTCATTTCCAAGGAAATTCAGGCCACCGCTCCGTGGGATCTCCCGCCCATGAATTCAAGCCCTTGTTCGCACTAGACTGAAGCCGACACCAAGACGGAAGAATCCTGTCCCTTACCCACACCCAGCCGAAAGATCTCAATCAGGGGCTGATAACCTTCCTTCTCCTTATAATAGAATCTAAACGGGAAGGCTGGAGCACTACGAATTTGATGTCTTGCTTTTCCTGTCCTCTTTCTCATGAATATGAAATAATAGGCGTGAACTCAACCCACGGAGCGGGGAGTCGCCCTTGAATTCATTAGTAGGGGATGAAAGGGCTTTGAGGTTCTTTCTTGCGTCCCACCTATGGGTTCAAACTCATCAAAAAAATCAATCAAGATTTTCCGGGTGAGAACCTGACCAACGGATTTCTTCTTCTCGGGCTAACGGAGCATTCCCCTGATTCATGAAAGGAAGAAAGCCATGCAAACCCACACAAGCCTCAGGGTCCACCCGCCCGTGAAGTCAGAGGTCCCGCTTCAGAGGCACCAAAGTAGGGGACCAAGAGCACACGACTAGGTAAAGGATCGAAGTGACCCTCAGGCCTAAGGATCGACCCACTCTGATGGCTGTGGAGGTGGGACTTTCTTTTCTCTTCGAGCACGGGGTGCTTTATCTAAGTCAGGTGGATGGAAGTTGGAACCGCTACGTGGGATCCCCAGTTCCTTAGGCTCAATCTCAGATTCATTCACTTTTGGGCATCAGTTAGATGGAAAAAAATCAGTCCGTCCAATCACCTATTTTGTCTTGTATTTTCAAGTTCTATCCTTTCTAAGGAAAGTGGAATCAATCTCAGAAAGAGTGTGGAAGCCAAGGCGAGATGAAATTGAGGAGGCTCCTCGGGTTGGAGTCAACTTTCTCTCTCTCGCTTTCCCGTCTATTCCCCCCTATTCCTGTCCTGGAACCCGATCTTCAAATCATTCTTTCTGAGGCGGCTGTAGATGAGAACCTCTGACTTTGGGCGAGTGAGTACGTTCGGGGACGGGAAACCTAGTCCCTCTTCCACTTTCGGATGTCCACTTTTCCGAAATGAGTTAGTTTCTTAGTTCGGTATGGGAAATTCATCTTTTTCTCATGAGAGAGATTCTCCTTAATTGAGTTTTTTAAGGCTACGTGGACTTCTTTCAACTTCAACTTCCACAAGAACTGGGGCAGATGGCACGGGATAGCCTGCCTCACCTAACTTCACTCCTTCGTCGTGTATTATTCTCACTCGAGCCCTTTGTCTTCTTCTCCTACCCTCCGCACCCAAGTCCTAAGCAAGAGATAGAAGTTCTCGGCGTGGAAGGTATGAAGAAGCGAGTGAACGAGAAGGAAGGAAGACAAAAGGCAAAGCAAAGTAGGTCCCTTTCGGACCCTAAAAGGGGAAGGTTTCCCGGGCCCTCTCGGACCCTAAAGAAAAGGTACCATGAACTAAAGTCAGGGAAAGCCGGAAGGAAAGAAGACAAAGAAAAGACAACTCCTTCGGAGAAGACAGCCGATCCGATCTCCGATCTCTCTGAAGGCAAAGCCGACTCTCGGCCTATCGGCCTTTCCTTTCCTTTATTTCTTTAAAGTCTCTATCCGATCTCCGATCTCTCTGAAGGCAAAGCCGATACCGAGCTAGTACCTCTAGGCCCTCTCGGCAAAGGGGAAGGAATCCCCCACTTCCGCGGTAGAGGCAGCTAGACCTGATTTATCTCTTTCTTGACAAGACCATTCCGGAAGCAGTACGAGGTCTCTCTTTCAGGCGAGTACGAGGTTAGAATGAGGCTCGATCTAACTGAAAGACTAGAAAGTATAGAAGCGCGGCTCGTAAAGAGGCCTCATCCGCCGAAAGGCTTTGATCTTCTTCGTATGAGTCAGCTCGCCCGAGTTCTTTCTGCTTGAGAGGAGAAGCTAGAGGAATCAGTCTCATACTCTGTAGCTAGATCGCTTGAATCCGTACTCTAAGAATAGGAAGGAAGATCCTGCGCGAGACAGCAAGATCAGTTTGTCCGCTATTTCTGCTATTTAAGAGTGAAGATCTCAGAGAGATAACTAAAAAGGAATGAGAAAAGCTAGGGTTCAAGGGCTTTGGAGAGAGGCGAGTTGGACCATCATCCCTTGAATCTCCATTTTCTGTATAGTATGAATCTCGACTTGGTGATAAATAAAGCCACTTACGGTATGGGAGTACCGAAGGCATGAAGATCTTAGCGGGTTAAACTAAGCCACGACAGCGTCAACACCAGGCACTACTGGGGGGACAAGAACTTCGGCAAGTTGAACTGCGACTGCTTACCTCGTCATCTCCTCTTTTGACTTTCTGTAGCATCCTAAACGGGGAGCCCTCTCGTCTGCCCTACGATACGATACTGGGAAGGCGGCGTACTGGGAGCCTCATAGGAGGCGCATATATGGTTCTCGTTCTCGATCAACGGAGATTATTGGACATCTCTCCTTTATTTCAGAATTAGCATAAGAAAGAATATCGTACTCATACTCAATCTTCTTCATGAGACTCGGCCCGGCCGCTGGCTCCTTCGATCCATAGCCTATCTACGTTCTAGCTTGAGCTTTACTCAACCTTTCGATCCAGCCGCGTAGGACTAGGCTGAATGCAATATGAGTTGCCCTCCTCTTAAGTCGCTTCGCTCCGCGCCTTGCCGTAGGTTAGTTGCCGCGTAGGACTAGGCTGAATGCAAGATTCGTGCCTTCTGCCATAGCCATACATTGATTTTTTTCAAGTCTTTCGTCTATTATTAAACTACGTAGGACTCGATTTGCGCTCCTTAATAGTCTGATCAATATTCTTTGACCCTTACCTCCGGTAACACTCCGGAGGACTCCTACCTCGCTTTGCGCTCCTTAAGAGTCGCTTCGCTCCGTCCGGAGGCTGAATGCAAGATTCGTGCTTCTGCCATAGGTAACTTGCCTCCGGTTCGTAGGTTCTGCTCTTTAAGACTCCTAACTACGGCTCCTACAGAGTCTTCCTTTGCGCTCCTTAAGAGTCGCTTCGCTCCGCGCCTTTCCTCCTCCAGCTAAAGCTTCGCGCCTCCTCTGGACGTAGTAGGCTGAATGAATATGAATGAGTTCCTTGCCTCCAGTTCTGCCGCGTAGTAGGCGCGAAGCGAAAGGCATTTATATAAGAAAAGAAGAAAGTCAGGCTCAATGCTCAGATAAGCGGAAGATTGAGTTTACGAACGAGATAGAAAAGGAAAGAAATCCATATATGAACTTTTCTCGTTAATGAAAGAGGAAGTCTGACCTTTAGCTCAGAGTACGGGATGAAGTACGGCATTCACAGTGAAGTAGGATCCTTCGATTCTCTTTCAGTCGACTAAGCGAAGCGGCACATTCCAGCCCGTAAGTCTAAGGATTCCTCATCATCTTATCTGACGTGCTCCCTATCTTATCCTTCCTCCGGGTGGCTGACTTTATCGCGTCTTTACAGTCGTGTGTAATCTAATCGTAATAATAGCTCTTAGTTCAGTTGTTAGCTAGCTTAATATAAGAAAAAGGAAGATAGAGTTTTTCATATATGAAAAAGGTTTAATATATTCATCAGATAAAGTTTAGATAACTTATCTAAATCTATCCTTATCTTTACTTAAGAAATCTAATCCCCTTTTTTTCTTTAATAAAAGGAAAGAATTCCCCTTTTCTCTTATATATTACCCAATGTCTACGGTTCCAATCCTTGTGAGCGTGAAAGTCCGCGAAGTGAGGAGTAGTTCATATTAGTCCACAACTTCTATAGAGGTCTCATTCGGTCCAAGAATGAGGAGTTGGTCCATTGCAGCAGGTTCGAGCCCTGAGGAAGGACTGGGAAGGTCCAGGGTAGGAAGGCGGAAAGAGGGGACTGCGCGCTTTTCCTTTTCTGGTGGAAACTCTTTTTGGTAAGAAAGAACTGAATTCTGCGCACAAAGAGAAGAAAGAGAAGGAAGTGGCTTTTATCGCAACTACGCGCCTTGATTCCTGCTTAGTTTATCCTATTAGGTTACTTGTTATATACTCAAATCGAAGAAGGTTCAGTTCAATCAAAATTCAAAGAAAATAGAGGACGATAAAGAGAGAAGTTTTGAATGCTCTTTTGAAGAATCCAAGACTTTCCCAGGGACAGAGGTACCTTAGATTAGAAGCCCCTACATAAGAAGAGGGACTTAGCTTAGGACTGAAAGAAAGAGGATAGCCACTAGGAGGGCCAGCTACTAGATACACACGCACTAATGGGGGAAAGCCTCTTATCTAGGAGAAAGAAGGACATCCATATTATATTGGCTTAGAGGGATTACCTTTGAACTTCTTTGATGACGACCAATAGGACAATCCTTAGGTCAGGTAGGGTACTCCCATCCTGAGCACCACGGCACAAGAAGAAAGAGAGAGAGAGGCCAAGAACTTATGACTTCTTAGGACAACTCACTCAATAGGACCCAAGCCTCCATATCCATCCTAGAGCTCCTACAAACTCCTCCTAAGCACCAGGAAGTTTGAAATCCCTTTTTGTCCGATGCCCGGGTACCTGTAGAAAGCACCGACCTATATTATATGTAGGAATTCTCACTGCACCGATGGCCATATACCTTCTCAGATGATGACCTACCCAATGGTAAGCTATCTCCCCATATCTGAGCCCTGAACTGAACTTATCGGCAATCGTTCAAAAAACCTAAAGATCTGTGCCCTCTATCCACAGGCTAGGCTGCGCGCCCTTGACATTTCTGAGGACTCTCGGGCTCCATTCCTTAAATGGGCAAAAGAATGAGAACTTGAGAAAAAGATGGAAGAAGGGCGAAGCACCAAAGAACGCTCGCTTTCTTTCTTTTTCCAGTTATTCCTATTCAAGCCTTATCTCTTCTTTTTTGATGGATGCGCCTGTGAACCTTTTTCCTCAGTCTTATTCGCGG
>NC_066863.1:9519204-9549922 GCF_025177605.1 Cucumis melo
AGCCGGAGGCTGGGTTTTCTCACTCTTTTCACATGAGAAGAATTTGCTTGAATCTTTCCGTAATTCTTCTTTTCTTCCCTCAGGGGCGAGGCCCCACGGAGCGGGGAATAAGTCAGTACCCGGCGGAGTACGAGGCAAAGAACTAATGGAGCACTTGCAGCTGAGTCAGTTGCCGTGTCGGAATAAGCCTCAGTTCTTTCGGAACCCCACCGCTACCTGGGCATCTTCCGACCAAGGCTGATTATTGCAGACTTTGGACTGAGGGCTTTCTCTTTCGAAATCTTCTTTGAGCCTTTCTTTTCACTCATTCGATTCTTCTGTATTCTTCCTTTTTCAGACCTCCGTCCTCACTCGAGTCTGATGATATTCTCAGTCTGAAATTCTGATCTCGTGAAGGACCTGAAATGGGATTCCTTTATCGGGTCCTTTAGCTTAAGCCAATAGCATATGAGGCCTTCAGTCAAACTAGCTGGATCAATCATTGATTAGCATACCCCCGAAGTCTACGTGGCCTTTCGACTACTATTAATTCCTAGTTAATCCAGTAATGAAGACAGCGGAGGTTTAGCCTCAACTCATTCAATGAATTTGAATTCCGGTCCTACTCAAGATTTTCCAGCAATGGAATGGGACATTGTCTAAAGAGAAATTGCCGTATAGCGCCTATCTCTCATAAGAGAAGGAGAGAATAGTATATGAGTTGGAAATCCATTCCAAGCGCTCCTAGCTCAGAAAGCAGACAGAGAGAGATGCCCAGTCCAAAATAGACTAAGAAAGATAGGTCTACTTGATGTCCTCCGTGATCATCAAGATCAATCAAAAATCTTCTCAAATAAATCCTACTTTCATTTCTGCAAGAAGTCAGAGCTCTTTCTTATCATACACTCTTATTCTTTGAATGAATCAAGAAAGTCTTCCTCTTCTTTCTGGGCCTTCTCTCTATCTGAAAAGAGAGAAAGTAGACAGAAAAGAAAGACAAAATCAAGCCCAAAAGGATCAGAGGAAATCAAGGTAAATGGCTAGCAGATTAGCAGTGGAGCTTCGGGACAAGAGGGTCAGTGGCCAACTCTCTTTCATTCTCTCTCTTCATATCTGAATACCAAGATACCTGCCAAAACCAAGAAAAAGACTCCAGCATGAAGAAGAAAGAGAGGTCCAAGCATCAAAAGAGGGGACTGGGGATTGGTCCCTGGTGATAGAGTGAATATCGAAGATCTGCGAACTCGGAAAGCATCAATCCCAATAACCCTGAAATTGCGATCAACTACCTTGCCCACAAGGCATCCACCATACTAGTCCCATATAGTACTCACTGTGCGAGGGCAAAACTCTCCCCCGAGAATTTGATTGATCAACGGGGGCAGCCCCACCTATCTTCAATCTCGGCCCCCAAAACATTCCCTTCATTGGAAATCCTCCATGGAAGGGCTCCTCAGTACATCACGGGTCCCATTCACACACCGCTCCACATCACCCGGATTACTAAAGTAGTTGAAGCGGACAATTGGCTTAAGCCTTCGATCCGTAGATGGGAACCGGAGTGAAGGAGAGTGGCCCAGTAATCTTCTCCGGTGGCCACAGTGAGATAGAGTGGTTCAGCTGGGTTCCGAATGAAAAGAGAGCGGGAGAGAAAAGGTATGAGATTGGAAGTTGGGTAAGCCCCCGCCCCTGAATTCGCCCGCTTATTTCAATCTCAATTCCCACTCCGCGGTACGTTGGCGACTACCCCTTTTGAGCACTCCCTATATGTCTCCACTACTCAGTCAGGAGTACCTACTATCTGAGATGGAGAGTGGAAAGCCACGGAGTATTAATGATGACGAAAGACTATCTTAATGAACTTAATGATGACGAAAGACTTTATAAAAGAAATGTATCATATTCAATCTTTCTATAGACTAGAAAAAACAATATTAACAAAAATCAATGTCTCGTATTCAATCTTTCTATCGACTATCCAAAACAAACTGATGGTATTAAAGATTTAGAAGACTATATAAAAGATGAAAATCAATGTAATATGAGTGACTCTGAAATCCATATTACATTTCTTTTCATTCGTCGGCTTCTTTCTCTTTTTCCTTCTATTAAGAGTACGCCCCTCTTTTTCAGAAATTCCCACCCTACATCTCTTCTTGTCTTCCAAGTCTGATGATAGATGCTTAGAGTACGGATTCTTATGAGACTCGGGAAAGCCCTAAGCCAATGCATAAGAAAAAACTGAGTGAGACTGATGACTTAGAGGAATTCCTCTACTCATACGAGAAAGAGATGCTTGTCCTACTTATGACATCCAGCAGCAAAGAGAATGAGAACTGAAAGTCTTTTTCAATCTGTATTTATTCTCCCCCGCGGTACCCCATGTAGATAGCTAGTGGCGCGTCCCTACTCACTTCAAGTTCACCATCGCTTTGTACTAACCATAGGTTTACCGGCTTCGCAGGCACCATTTCGGTCCTATCATGGCCTCGCACTTTGGGCGTATCTTTGTTTTGGAAAGGATTGAGAAAGCATTAATATGGCCTTCGAAAGACAGATTGAGAACTCAAAGAGAGAGATTCTTCGCCACACAACTACCATGATAGCTTAAACTTTTTGTCTTGAAGCAAGTTCGAATTTAGTACTCTCCCTAGACGTGGACCGGCTTGAATAAAAGCACCTTGGGCGTCTAGTTTGAGAAACCTCTTGCTAACTCTTTTCAAGATACAAAGCTAGAACTACCGAATAGAAGACGAATCTCATCTAAGTTCTATAATGTAATTTCTTTCTAAATGAAATAATTTCCATTACGAAAGAATGAATTGAGAATCTTTGATTTCAGTTCATCTTTGGTGAATGCTTTTCTCGTTAATGAATTAATTCAAAGAATGGCGGCTAAGACTGCTTGGGCTAAGAATAAGAGGTTGGAAGGATTACTATTTCCTTTCAAAAGGATGGCTAAGCTTTCGCCGATGAATCGCTAAAGGATACTGGAAAATATAGCCTTTTCACCGCAAAATCAAGCGGAAATCTTCTTTGAACCTTGTAAATAACTGGGACACCGCGTAGTGGGAGTCAATCAAAATCGAAAAGAGGCCGGCGAGATAGATATGAAAGACCAAGAGAGAGGTGAAAAGAAGATTGAATTTCGCCTTTACTGCTTTTGTAAGCGCATTCTCTGAAACTTTGTCCACCTCTACAACTAGGTCTTTCCTTGATTCTCCTCCCGCGGGAACAAGATCCCTATGAGTGCTATCTCCTTTTGGCGGGGACGGATTTGTCTGTTATGAAGCCTCAGAACGGGGTTTGGTCTATTCATACCGAGAAAAGATAGACTCCGAAGAGCGGGCTTCTAACCTTTCTGACTCTGGCACAACGGAGAATCAAGATGTCAGTGAGACAGCCGCACCCGAAACTCAGCGTATTCTCCCCGGGCAGAAAAAGTCAAGATCTTCCATAATGGTATGGCTAGTCAGTCCTATCTACTCACTCTTTCATCTAACCTGCCCCCCGTCTAGATCTTTCCAAAAGTACGATTTTAGAGACTGAACATAGATAGAAATTACATTTCTTCTTTTTGAAGGGTGAACTTTGGGCTTAAAGGGTAGCTATTTTCCCCTCCTCCTTTTATGATCACATGCACATGAAAAGAAGACGCGGTTCTCCGGGCAGGTTAGACGCGACCAGAGGTAGAGGTTGGAGGAGAGGTTTGAACATTATCCGTAGTCTCAGTCTCACTTCAATAGGCATCGGAATGAGAGACCGGCCGCCGGGCTTGGAGCTTCTACCCGTCTGATATGGAATCAGGCACAGTGGAAGGATCAAAATGAAAGTTTACGCCGAAAAGTCACTCCAATCTGAATCAGTCTAAGTCGCAGAAGAGGGAGCAAAAAGCCTCAGACGGGACGATAACCAAAAGCACGTTCGGATCGAGAGACCCGCGCGACCTCTTGAATAAGAGGATGCACCATCCATCTGGCCTTGGAAATGAAACTACCACGTACCGGTTCTAATATCTCCCCGAGGCAGCCTGATCTCTTGAATTTGATCTTTCATGAAATTACCATAAGATCTCCCTTAAAGTGAGACAAGAACTCTTGAGAGCTTAAGTTCTCTTAATCAATGAGACCCCTCCGAACCGGGAAAAGGAGTGGCCCCCACTCCTAAGAGTGCTCCGTGTCCCGGCCGATTAGAAGCCTCGTCCCCTGATCTTTCTGTCCTCGTCAAATCTCGTTTTTAGGAAGCGGGGAGTCCTCTTCTAAGTTGATTAATACCTTTGCCTCAATCTTCTTTGAACCGGATTTCTTTTCATGAATCAGGGCCACTGCATGTAATCACACTTTTGCCCTTTAGCCTTTATCCTTCTTTGTAGAGGTTTTCCTTTGAGCTACTTCCGTCCCTCTTCCTATGGTCGAGCTACTTCCGTCCCTCTTTTGGGAACTTTTGGGAATAGGTATTAGAGCAAAGGCGAGTAGGTTCATTTGACACTTTTCTAAGATTTCTTCGGTAATCCGCAGATAAAGTCAGTCATTTCTTCCTCCTTTCTTCCTTCTAATGGAGGAGAAAATTCTTTCATCCTTTGGTAGCAAGATCTGGGCAAGTCCAAGAACGTCGTACTCATCTATGTTGAAAATCTCATTTTCCTTGAGCATGAATTCCTGAACTTGAAAGAAGTTGTTGTCCAGCGGTGAGCCCCCCTGGGCATCGAGAATGCCCGCTCTCTTTTCTATGCACCACCCCCACTCCGCGGTTGAAATAAGCCTTTGTTTGCTCCACTATCTTTATCATAGGAGAATTTGAAGGGGAAAATCCTTTCGGCCCAGGGACCCGTCTTTTGAAAAATATAGGGTAGTAGGTCCTTGCCTTTATTTCTTTGAATAATAGGAACCTTGATCCTCTTAAGAAGGACTCTTTCGTACTTAGCGTCGAGCCTACATATTTTTTGTCCATCTAAGAGTTTAAGAAGATGATTCAGGTAGGCTCCCGGCTTTTCCTCATAAAGAGTTCGGCTCCGTGGTCCTGAAATTCGTCAAGTACCCATAGGTCAAAGAAGTCATTTGCACCCGAGTAGTCACTTTTTCTTTCCATCAGTTTGTTTTGGATAGTCGATAGAAAGATTGAATACGATACATTTCTTTTTGTTAATATTGTTTTTTCTAGTCTTTCTAAAACCTGAAGATTCTTTTATAAAGTCTTTCTAAAACATTAAGAAAGTCTTGATAAAGCATTAATATGGCCTTCGAAAGACTAAAAGAGAAGAAAGATAGAAAGAAGAAAAGTTCTCAAACCGAATCTCTCTAATTTTTTGATGATATTACTGGAGCTCTTTCTTCATCAAAGATTGATAGTGAAATTGAGAATGAAAGAGAGATCGCGCCAGTCTGAGGCTTCGGCAACATCTCAATCAGGTCGAGCTTCCTCTGTCTCTTTCTGCCTCTTTCTCGTAAACACGGTCTTTCTATTCTAAGCTCCAGTGGATATTGATGGTATTCGTGAACCTCTTTCTGGATCTCTACTTTACGGAAAGAATATGATGAATGCTGCCATTATCCCGACTTCTGCTGCTATCGGGTTGCACTTTGACCCAGGAAGCTGCTTCCGTTGATTCATGCTTATAGAATGGTGGTCCTTATGAGCTAATGGTTCTAGACTTCTGACTTGGTCTAGCATCTGACATGGGTCGAGAGTGGGAACTGAGTTTCCGTCTGGATATGCGTCCTTGGATTGCTGTTGCATATTAAGCTCCTAGCAGCTACTGCTCTTTTCTTGATCTACCCGTCAAGAAACCTTTGATGATGGTATGCCTCTAGGAATCTCTGGTACTTTCAACTTCATGATTGATTGTATTCCAGGCTGAGGACAAGATCCTTATGCACCCATTCCATAGGTGTAGCAGGTGTATTCGGGGGGCTCCCTATTCAGTCCTATGCATGCTTCCTTGCTAACTTCTAGTTTGATCAGGGAAAGCAGAGAAAATGAATCTGCTAATTCACAGGTTACAGATTCGGTCAAGAGGAAGAAACTGAGAATCTCGTAGCTGCTCATGCTTATTTTGGCCGATTGATCTTCCAATATGCTAGTTTCAACAACTCTCGTTCTTTACATTTCTTCCTAGCTGCTTGGCCTGTAGTAGGTATCTGGTTCACCGCTTTAGGTATTAGCACTATGGCTTTCAACTGAAATGGTTTCAATTTCAACCAATCTGTAGTTGATAGTCAAGGTCGTGTAATTCATACCTGGGCTGAGATTCTTAACCGTGCTAATCTTGGTATGGAAGTTATGCATAAACGTAATGCTCACAACTTCCCTCTAGACCTAGCTTGAAGTTCCATCTATCAATGGATAAGACTGATAGTGTATACGAGTTCTTGAAAGTCAAGGTTCAATCTAATATGATTCTTCTTTTCTCAAAACTCAGAAATTTTGCATCACTTTTCTCCTCTTCTTGCTTTAAGAGATAAGGGAGGTCAAATTCAGGTTGCTCTTCAAGTTAGTTAAGTTATTTCATTGTAATTAGACCTAAGAAGAACTCCATCACGCTCTGTAGGATTTGAACCTACGACCTCGGGTTTTGGAGACCCACGTTCTACCGAACTGAACTAAGAGCGCTTGAAAAAATGCAAAAAGTAGATAGTGTACCCGAGCTTGAAGAATGAAAGATTTTTGATGTCCACCTCCTGACTGCCCAGAGGAGAAGTAATAGGTAGGAATGAGAGGATTGGAAGAAGTGACTGAAAGAGAAAGGTCACTTTCAGGGGAATTTCTGACTCGAGACAGGACGCGCGCAATCACTCTTTGAGTTTACTAACTAGTCTTGTACAAAAGAAATATGTAAAGTGAATCTGGATAAAGAAGTCAAGAGGTTTTGACTCCGTCCGAAGAGTCCGTAGGACTATTCATTGCCGTAGGTTTATTTCTTTAATGCTAATATAGTACCTTTCTCAAATACGGAAGAGAACCGAGTCTTTTTTCTTTTTGTTTTGTGACTTTCTAGACTTTGATTTACTAAAAATCATAGTGATTATAATGAGACATTTCTTTTTGATAATCTTGATAAAGAATTAATATTGATTTAGAATGAAAGAGAATTTGTCATACTAAACTTTTTCTTAATATTAAGAAAGTAATTGCATAAAGAAAGAATAATATAGAAGTCAGAACCTATCTTAATGATGACGAAAGACTTGAAAAAATCAATGTCTCGTATGCTTCGGAGTGAAAAACTGCTTTCCAAAGATCTGGGGATGAGTTTAGTTCTTGACTAAGACAGATATTCCCGAAAGCTATTCATGCTGCTTTGAGTGGAATCTTTGATACATTGATACGTGGGTCCGGAGGACCGGGTAGGGCCAGGAAAGTAGGGACTAGACAAAGTCTGACCCTCTTCTTAGGCCTCTTTGTTAGCGAAGTGAGAGAGAGGTAGAAGCTCGACGATAGGAGGATAGGAGTCCTCTTGGAAGGAAGGTTTGGCACTTAGTGGATAGGACTACCGCTTTGTTTGCAGAGTTCATCACTTGGTTAGCAGAAAGGAGAGTTGGAGGTTGGCAATGCTGCACAGTCATAAGCAGTCAAAGATAGAATGATCAACGATTCGTGGAAGAAAGTAGCTCGACTAAAAAGGAGAGGAACTGTGAACTTATGAAATATAGTCAGGCTGGGTACTAGTAAGTGAGAGAATGAAATAGCGCTACGTGTGAGAATCTTCAACAGAATTTGCTTTTCCTATAATATAATACGGAATCATAAAAGGAATTCAGTCAGTCTCCATTTACCCAGCGGTGCTAGCAAGATTTACCACATCAAGGACTATACTACCGCTACGTCGGTCTCTGACTCTAGAACTGTCCCACGTTCATAGGATACCCTGCGCAGGCTTGCTTGGAGAAGGCTTGCAAGAGGCACTTTCTACTCCCTGATTTTCAGGTATTTTCAATTGGCTGAGAAGGAGAAAATCACACTACCGCTACGTGGGCTTCAACTGCTTAAACAAGGGCCACTGCCTGCACTCCTTAACGCTTCGCGCCTCCTACTCCGTCTTCTGGCTGATTATTGCAGACTTTTCTTTCCCTACTTTATTAGTTCGAATGTGAAATGAAAACGGGCCCCAGCCTTCGGCTGATTATCTGACGTAAGGAGTCCTCATCCTTTTAGTAGGTTCAGACTGGCCTCAAATCTCACCTTTGTCAGAAAGAAAGATGTAAGTCAACCTCCCCTAATAAAGTCAGAAAGAGAAAGCCTACAGTCAACAAGTATTATCTTTCTATCGAAAAAGTAGCTAATCATGGGCAAATGAAATTAATGGAATCAAGTTAATGGAATAAGACGAAGGAATATGAATTCAGCCTAGGTTCAAAGAAGATTTCGAATTCATTCATGGTCGTTCTCATTTGCTTGGGAAAGAGAATGGGGTGGCCTCAAATCCCGAGAGGATGAATCTCCTCCATGACTCAAATCCCACTCTCAAATCTGAAATTGAGCCCTAATTAATCTAATTAATGAACTTCAGGTTTTAGAAAGACTAGAAAAAAGAAAGATAGACGAAAGACTTGAGAAAAGAAATGTCTCGTATGGAGTGAGATTTATATACGCAAATTCGCTTTGAAAGAAGAAAAGGGACTATAGCTGCCACACCTAAAGCGGCCGCTTCAGCTACTGCTAGTTCAACCTCCACTGCTGAAGCAAAAGAGAAATCAGCTTACCGCTCCGTGGGTAACTGCTGTCCGTATTTCACTGCGAACGAAATAGGGAGATTATTCACCCCTATCTAAGAGTCGAGCTATTTCTTCCTTTCCAGAGCTGCCGCTTCCTTCATACTTCTTTCTACCTTGCCGATGGGTTGAAGCAAGAAAGCACGTCCAATCCCCTCTTTTTAGAGGTTATCAGAAAGGAGACGGAGTTATAGAAGTCGGCGAGACTGTTTTGGAGAGGGAAAATTCACGTTTTGGGTAGGAAGAAATCAACAAAGATCAGCCTTTTTGCACTCTTTTAACGACGAGTTTGATAATAGTCTCGTCAATCTACTTTTCCTCTCGTTTTGAAAGGGGGTTTATGGACTAAGAGTGGAGTTGACTCCGTTGGCCTTTAGATAGATCTCGCTTGCGAGACCCGCTATGGAATAACCTCCGCGAGTTAATAGCTCTGAGATTCGCTAGTCCCTGGTCGATCTCCTCAGTCCTGATCTGAGGCTTTTGCCTTTCTACTCATTCTTATTTGATTTGATAGATTGTGGTCATTCTTTCATTCGTACGGATTCGAACCTGATGAAATAGGAGTACAGGGAGCCGTCTATCTACTTTCTGGGTATATATATTGAAATACGCCGTCTGGGGGGTCAAGCTCGAAAGAACCAAGGGCAGAAGAATCTTCTTAATCAAGAAAAAGCTTGAACGAAGCTAAGCATGGGAGGTCGGATTCACCCCGAAAAAACTAGCTCCGACTATACAACGGAAGTACAAACTTGATGAGATTCATGCTATTAGGTTCGATTTATCTTCTCTCCCTTCCATCACTTTTTCTTTCAATTTCATTTCTTGAAAGCGGTTTGAAGCCGATACATTTCTTTTGGATAATCTTGAAAATCGTTAAGACCTCTTGACTTGCACTCCTTAACAGATACATTGATTTTTGAGAATCTTTCGTCTATGATACATTTCTTTTATAAAGTCTTTCTAAAACCTGAAGATTCTTTTATAAAGTCTTTCGTCATCATTAAGATTTTGATAATCTTTCGAAAAGAAAGATATGAGAAAACTATCTAAAAGAAATGTATGCAAAGAATATTGCCTTAGAAAGATTATCCAAAAGAAATGTATCGGAGGGAAGCGACTGTAAAGGCTCAATTGAATCGAGCCTTCCAAGGATAGTCAGATTGATAATAGGATTTCTGAATCAGAAAATCGGGATTTGATGTCTTTTCTTGAATTCAACACACCTTCTCCCTTCGTCAATATTCTTTGAACCTTCGGTAAGAATGATCAGAGGTAAGGACGTGACGGTCTAGCCTATCAACCAAGGAGGAGTTCCCATACGGAGCGATATGCTACGCGTACTTTTTCATGCAATTCTTCCCGCTTTGACCTTTCAGGTATTCTGGTCGAAACTATGCTATGCTCCTTTCTTAACACAGCTTGGGAGATGAGGATAGAAAGAAAAATCAGGCTTGAAAGCACAGCGAGAGCAGCAACTGAAAGGGAAAAGGACAACCTCCAAAGATAAGGATACCTGGCCCTTGGCCTTGCCTCGCTGAATTTTGGACTCCTTACTCAATATTCTTTGAACCTCTGCCTTGGGTGCTCGAAGCAGGCGATGTGGATCCTACCTCTGAACTTCCACTCTGACCCGCGCCTCGTCCTTCTCCTTCGTGATCCGACCAGTGAGGCACGGAGCCCTTCCCCGATCCTTATGGATCAGATGCGTCTTTGGGGAGTCCGGTAGGTCATTCAAACTCTCGTTAAGAGAAAGAAGGAACCCTAACTCAAGACGCTTCCTTCCTCTTCCTCAACCTCGAGAGACTATGCTCTTCGCGCGTACGGACGATTGATCTAGTGAATCGGGATCCCTATTTCATCAAGGTCAAGTCTACCCTAGAAAGCGCTTTCTGCGATCGAAGGGATGAGGCTCCTTCTTCTGCTTCAACCTCAGACAAGGACAAGAAATACTCAGACTTTCTTCTAAAACGGCCACTTGGGTGGGAAAAGTCTTAAGCATTTCTGGAATGGGTTCCTCCCGTCTCCTTTAATTACATCCTTCCGACCTCCTTTTGGGAAGGCATACATACTGGTGCGTATATGGCTTCTTCTCGTCGAGCTACCTTCCTCTTCCGCGTAGTGGGGTCTCGCAACTTCCACGTTCAACTCCCGACCAGGGGAGTCATCATTCCACTCCTATATAGGTCCTTGCTTCCTATCGGGAAAGGATATCACCTCTAAAGGGCGCTGAGGCTGTTCTGCTTTCCGAGTGATCGATTCGAACTCACACACACTTATGTAATTATTTAGGAAGACCGAAAGTTAGCTGACTGAGACCATTTCCGGCTTTCCGCTGGTAGAACTAGATAGCGGTTAGAACGTGTCAGGTAAACGAATGCTCTGCGAATTGCTATCTAAACCCTAGTCAGTTCCTGCCACCTATGCTGCTTCCCGATAGGCGATCAACGGAGACTAGTGCTTTAGCTCTTGTCTCTCCCGACCCACCTGCCGATCCTGAGTTTGCATGATAAAGGGGGTTATTAAACTGAAATGGCTCCTTAGAACCTTTCCTGGCCGAGTTGTATGCTTGACTTTAGCTTCTCGACCGAGTGGGATAACTGAACATAAAAAGAGAAAAAAAAGTCTTTCCCCGTAGAATGAAGAATCTCCGTCTAAGTCCGCTGTTGAGGCTAGGGTTCTTGAAGTGGCAGTGGAAATCTCGTTAGAGAGGTTCCCCGTTCCTTGGTCAAAGGAAGGAAAGGCCGAGTCAGATCAGCAGGGTAACCTAAAGGAAGAAAACTTATGAGGAAGTGAGACCAAGGTTATTGTTTCGGAAGTAGCTGCTTTTGCTGCTATATCTCTTGCCCAAGCGTAAATAATACCCGATACATTTCTTTTGGATAATCTTTCGTCTTAATATTCTTTTATAAAGTCTTTCAAAATCATTAAGATAGTCTTTCGTCTATCTTTCTTTTATAAAGTCTTTCGTCATCCTTAAGTTCATTCATACTCCGTGGCTTTGATCTTTTGAAGCCTAGCGTAGCCGATGAAAGTCACCAGGAGCCCTTATCATTCCGTTTTCCAGCTTTCCAGCGTAGCGGACAGCCTTAAACCACTTTCTTTCAGCATAGCGTAGCGAAGCGGGAGCTTCGGTTTGCTAGGGTCAATGAAATATGAGAAGACGCTCACCTTCGGAAGACTTCTAGCTTACTACGCGCAGAACATCATTACACACAGGTTCAAAGAAGATTTCTCAGACGATTCGGAAGACGACCTAGGGCAAGGTTATAATATGGACAGTCCTTCGGACTTCGGACGATTCGGAGCATTTGCTCTTCTACGTCATGTGGAAATTCTTTTCTGCTAAGACATTACTTTATTAAATAAATACAGATAAGAAGCTAAGAAGAAAGACTTGCACTCCTTAACTTACCTATCTTAATGATGACGAAAGACTTGAAAAAAGAAATGTATGGCAACGTATTAATGATTAAGAAGACCATATCAAATCTGAAGATGCGGAGCGAAGCGACTGCTATTAAAGAATATTGACCTAGACTTTCAAGAGTGCAGAGCGCAAACCTATCTTCATTCTTTATCAAGACTATCCAAAACAAAGGTATGGCAATGAATATTGCATTGACCGACTCCTACGAGACATTGATTTTTGATAATCTTTCGTCATCCTTAATACCTTCGGACCGCATTTGCTAAGAAGAAAGAGTTTTGAAGGTTGGTTCGGACTGGCAGGAAGAGGTCTTTTAAGGTTCACTGGTAAAGCTTCTAGCCAAGAAGACGATTCTACAGACGATGAAATCTCGTCTTCTCGTCTGATCGTCTTAGCAAAAAGACCTTTCGTTTCCGATCATAACTCATCAAACTAAAGGGACAAGGATCAAAGAATATTGAGAAGGAGTTGAGATTCCGTATTAGTAGTATGAAAGTAGAATCAGTCTGATCGACTACTTATTAGATCTTGACTTTCGCACTTTCGCAGGTTTCGGGACAGAGGCGCCGTCAAAGCCTCAAAGTCGGAAAGTAGGGTAGGAGGTGAACAAAGGAAGCCCCGATCGAGGAGGCCCCGTGCGCTGAAATTCAGCCTCCTCAATGAAACTACCACGTACCGGTATTGGAAAGGAGACCATATCTCGGACTAGCCGGGTTAGAAGTCACTAACCTCAAATCGGAAGACTGAGAGAGAATTCCGCTTAAACCACCGCTTGCTGCTGCGGCTCGGAAGTGGAGTCCGTATCCGCTTGTGCCCTCTCTTCTTTAAGTAGAAGTGGAAAGAATCTCCTTAATTCACTCAATGAACTACTCTATGATAAATAGAATGGCGAAGAAAGCGAAGAGCTCAGTCAATCCATCCCGAAGGAAAAGAGAAAACTCCCCAAGCGGGCATCGGCTGCTCGACTCGGGTCGATCCGCTAGATCCGCCTTGAATTCAAGGCTTGAAACTGGACTTTTGACCTTCAAGAACCTTGAATGCGGGATGATATACCTCAATCCCAGGATAAAAGGCGTGAAAAAGAGCTCATTGAAAGGCCTCCATCAGTCCGTAAGGACTAAGAAATCCATATTAACCTCTCCTTTCAGTCGAGCCTTGATTTTTGAATAATTTCTTTCTTCAAATATGAGTGAAAAAGGAAGAAGAAGAAGATCCAGGATCTCCTATCAGTTGAAAGGTAGGTAGTCAACCTAGAGCTAGGCAATTCTCTAGCTTAGAGCTTGATCTTGATCACCAAATCAATGACCCACGGGGCGGGAAAGCCTCTGAAATCGGGAAAGTAGGATTTAGAGCTAGATCACATCTCTGGCTCAGTTAAGGTTAAGGAAACTTCCTTTGAACCTCCTCGGTACCGCCATAAAAGATAGGGGGGACCCCACTACGCGGTTGGGGTTTCAGATCTATATACTTTCTCGATCGACGAGTTTATTGAAAGAACTCTGATCCATCAATCAAGCCCTATTATCTTACACCATGAGAACAAAGAAAGCACTCCGCTAGGCTTGAATCTTTTTAGTAGTCCTCTTTCATTGATCTATTTTGATGCCAACAACAAGAAACTGAAGGACTAAAGAAAGCACGTAGCGGAAGAAAGAAAAAGAAAGAGAAAGGACATATTAAGCTACTCCGGACCAGTCCGCTCCATAAAAGGTCAATGGAAGTCCTCCTTCTCCGTCCTACTACGCCTTCTTTGCCTTTCATAAACTCCTCCGCTTCTTTGCTCCCCTATCTAATTAAACTACTTCTACCTCCTTTTGATAGGCTTTTTTTTCTTCCGCTACTTTCATCCTATATATTCCCGAACATATTAGTGGTCCGGCGGAGCCAAGTTCGAACTAATAGGCCATCATTTGAGTTCCATGAATGAGTCCGTACTTTCTCCAAAGTAATAGCTATGAATAGTCCCCAGATCCAAGGCGAAGGACTCAGAAATCCATTCCGTGTGTAAGATGGAGCTTCAATATTCTTTGAACCTACTTTTTGCAAGAAAAAAGACGGGAAAACGCATGGATTTCTTTAGTTGCACTCCCGTAGTTAGGCGCAAAGAATTTGCGAAGGACTCATGAAATTCCACTCTTTGAATAGGAGTCAGGGCATTCTTTCATCAGTGGCTGAAGATCAGCTAGGATAGGCTTTTCTTCTTCCTTGAACTACCAACTCTCGGAGGTGAAGCTTGCTTCTGCTGAATACGTGGATCACTGAAATCATCTTCTCATTCAGACAGAATCAAAGAATGAAAACCAAAGAAAAGAATGAGAGAAATCCATATTATGAATGAATTAGGCAAGGAGAAAAGAAGGAAGAATCTTTGATGAACAAATAGCGAGACTAAAAACTGAAAGAAAAGAGAAAGAAATTGAACTATTTTGATGCCTCTTTCTTTCTCGGTAGTTCTAGCTTTTTCTATCTTTCTTCTTCTTTTCTTGATCAATCTCTTCATTCATGTCTTAAGCAAATGATCAGAGATCAACTCATCCTTTCTTTCATTGCGTTTTCCCGTCTTTTTTCTTGCAAAATGGTCCTTTTTCTCATCTTTCTATTTAACGATAATAGAGAAAAAATTCAAGATTTTGAATGAAAAGTTGCTTCTTCCCTATGTCAAAACCTTGCAAATTGTTCATTTTCGCTAAGGATTACAAGGTCGTTGATTACAAAAATTCATAATCAGTCGACTTTCTTCGAACCGGCCCGTGGTAGTTGAATTTCTTTGAACCTGATTTGATTCTCATTCAGTCCTTTCGCTTCGCGCCCTTTGTTCATTGATTCTTTAGAAGGAGCGGAAGCGTAGCTACGCGGAGCGGACAGCCTGAAAGCTCAAATTGCATTTTTCCTTTCTTTCTATTTCTTTATCCGTCCGAAGGTTCAAAGAATATTGACTAGACTCTTAAGGCTCAATGCAATATGAGTGAGTCATTTTCGTCATCTGGACCTGTCCGGAGGTTCAAAGAATATTTCAGTTCATTTCTTTCGGAGGAGCGGAAACTTGATATTTATCCGTCCGGAGGATTTATCCGTAGGACTATCCATATTAACCTTTGGTCCAGGCGCCATAAGACAGGTCCGAAGGACGGGAATGAAACTACCACGGACCGGAAGCAGAGCAGAGCGTAGCTACGCGGAGCGGTGCCTTCGCCTCGCAATATTCTTTGTTTGCGCTCCTCTCAAATTGAATTCAGCCTTTGTTTTCCAGCTACGCGGAGCGGTGCCTTCGCCTCGCAATATTCTTTGCGCCTTAAGTCAACTCAATGAACAAGGGCTTGCTCTTTTTATTTGTCTTTGTTTTCCAGCCGCAATATTCTTTGCGCCTTTCTTTTCTCTTTTCCAGCGGATCGCTGCCTTCGCCCTGAAGATTTGAAGCGTAGCGTAGCGGTGCCTTCGCCCTGGACTTTCCCTAGCTTCGATCATTCTTTGCCCCGTCCGGAGGATCAATGAAATTTGAGAGTTGCTGACTGACTTCTTCGATCATTCTTTGCCCTTCTGACTCTTTCCCTTGGTTCTTGCTCTTCGATCATTCTTTGCCCCTTATCCTTATGACCCTCCTAGCCTAGCCTAGTCCCTTATCCTTATCCTTATGACCCTAGCCTAGTTTGTGGGGTAGGGGTATATTTCTCAGCTCCTTCTTTGTGGGTATATTTCTCAGCTCCTAGTTTGTGGGGAAGGATAGGGGTATATTTCCTCAGCTCCTTTCAGGGAGCTTCGCTTTATCTAGGTTAGGCAGATTCAATATTCTTTTCACATCTGCTTCCTTTGATTTTGTTGATTGCGAGAACTTACTATAACCACTAACTGAGGAGAGACTGAAGGGATCTGCTTTCTTTCTACCTTTTCCGCACTTTGACGAGCCCCAACATATAAAGACAGGTCGCCCCCTCGTCAACTCGGTAAAGCTGCTTCGCCCCTTCCTTTCGTCCCTTTTCTCGCTAATAGGTCCGGCCATAGGTCCGGCTTTTCCATATTTCGGCGATATCGATCCGGATGACTTCTTGTTTCGGTGGCTTCGCCCTGAAGATTTTGGAAACCTAGTATTGTCTCAGCTCCAGGGGAGCTTCGGGTTAGCTATTAGCTAGGAGTTATCGGTGGCTTCGCCCTGAATATTCTTTTGGAATTTGGAAGCGGTGCCTTCGCCCTCTGACTTGTCCGGCTAAGGCTAATCGGTGGCTTCGCCCTTGGGCCCCCCTTGTGCTTGGGTTTTTTGGCTTCGCCCTTGGGCCCCCCTTGCTTGGGCTTGGGTTTATGTCTTTTTAGGAGTCGGTGGCTTTGCCCTGAATATTTAGGATTCGGTGGCTTCGCCCTTTGTTTATTTATTTTATATGGATGCGGTGGCTTCGCCCTTTGAATATATTAGGCAACCTCGCGCGCGCCTCATGTTAAGGCTTTGTGTATGCTCCCCACTCGCTCCCTTATGGAGTACGCTCGGGTAAGCTTCTAGAAAGCGCAGATTCTCCCTCTCTAAGATTCACTAATGTATCTCTTTAAGGAAGAAAAGATTGAAAAAGTGCTCTTTCTTTCTCTCTTTCTTTCCTAGTTCTGAAGTTCAGTTCTCAGTTCAAAAATCAGTTTCCTCGGCTGACTCCTAGCTCCTAGCAAACAAAGACGAAGCTCCCTTCCTAGAGCTGAGTCAATACTTCGCATTCTTCAAACCCGGAAGCCGGTAGATGCTCTACCGACAACTAAGGAGAGAGGGAAGAAAGAAAGTCAAAAGGAAGGAAAGAAAAGTTTGCTTAAAGCGCAATATTCTTTGCGCCTCGCAATATTCTTTGCGCCTTCTCAACCTCCCTATCTTCTCCGCGTCATGAGGATGGGGTGTATTGACTCCGCTCCTTAAAGGGAGCTTCGTCTTTGTTTGCTTTGGCTAGGACCTCGCTACCAAAGTACGCTCGGTCCTCCTTCCAGTCGGTTTCTCTCTAGATTGAGAAAAACTTACAAATAATTCACAACAAAAACTATCAACAAAAAATCTCGTTAATGATGAAATCTCGTTAATGATTGATGAAAAGGATCTTTGCCCGAAAGTGCACTGCTAAACCCAGTCTTGCTAGCGACTAGGGGCATCGTGGACAAAGGGCATCAATCGTAGGACTGTGTCATGACCCCAGATCCAAGGACTGGGTGGCCGCCTCATACGGTGTCCAGACCTAGACCACTGACCAGGAGAAACTCTCGCTGGTTCTTGGTAAGGCTGATCAAAGCGAGGGTGGCTCCATACCCTATCTACGGAAAGGGTAGGAAAAAGTCGATGCAAGTTACAGGCTTCCAAAAGAAGCCCTCCACTTTGTCTCCTTTTTCGACTATTTTAGTATCCGGGGGTGGTGAACCTGAGCAGGGAAGCCCGTGGGGGGAAAAGCCTTTTTTTCTCGTGCCTTCCGTGGGGGCTGTAAGGTATACATGGACTTATCGGCGATTCTATTCAAGCCAAAGGCCTTCGGGTCGAAAGCCAAGCCTTCGGGTTAGAACCCCTTTCAGAGACCCTAGCCTTTCGGTAGAGACCCTACCTAGCCGTCGGCCTTGCGGAATGGTGTACGCCTTGCGGATATGCCATTTGAAGAAGATATACCTTTATTTGGCCCTTTTTCGCACTTTTAGGCCCTAATTCAATTCCTTTCGTCCTTTTTCTCGCTAATAAATAGGTGGTCCGGCCTGAGGTCCGGCTTTTCCTTTTTCGGCGATATCGATCCGCTTCGCCCTTTATATTTTAGCTACGGATTCTCCGACGGGTACGGATTCTCCGACTTTTGGGACCGATTCTCCGACATTTCCCTCCGACATTTATATGGAGGCTAGGCCCTTTATATTTGGCTGCCGATATTTATATGGAGGCTAGGCCCACTATTTGGGGGGATTCGGAGGCTTCGCCCTCTTTATTTCTTTCTACTCTTCTTTTTTTTGAGGAGTGCAAAATAGACAAAAAAAGGGCTTAGGGCCCGCCGAAAAGGACCAATTATACAGAAGATAGAAATTCGGAGAATCCGTACCTAATTTGTTTTAATAACTTTTCTCAGTTTTAGCAAAATGAAGAATTTCGTATAAGAAGGATTTATGTCGAAGAGATTGAGAAGGATTCTTTTCCAATCTCACTGCTGGCTTGCTTTCAAGCTCTAGCTTCCGAAAAGATACTGTCTCGCTTTCGCAATATTCTTTGCGCCTGGACCTTGATTTTTGGGGACTAGAAATCCATTATTTTGAACTTCTTCTTCTTCTCTTTTATGCTCCTTGCTCCTTTTGTACCATTCTTAGAATTGAAAATGAGGTGAACATCCCGAAAAAAGACAGATTTTCTTGGCTGGGTCCCCCCAGAAGAAAAAAAGCTTTACTAGATCAAGCCTAGGATAGAGACTCTTCCATGCAAGATCCTGATACAGCAATGGGGCAATACCAGGCATTCCTCGCTTCATTCTTTCCACCAAGAGTGTACGAAGCCCACTACGCGGGGCTATAAGCGACTTAGAGGATCGATGCGAAGAAAGTTCACCTCTTAAGGAATCAATGAAGAAGGTTCAAAGAGAGGAAATAGGTTTTTCAGTGACTGAATTCTCTTTCACGAGACTCTGCGGTGCGAGAAGGAGCGAGACTGAGAGCCCACTACGCGGTGCGAACTCAACTAGGGGAAAAGGCACCCGTCCCTCTTTCGGCCCCTCGTCCAAGTACTTTCTTTTTCAGTTTATGTAGCTCTTCTTGTAGTTGTGGTCAGCTCTTTCTGTGGAAAAAGCAGAAAGAATAAGTTGTGAGCTGAGCTTGGTACTTCAATGCACTCGTCGGCCTTGAACCTTTCACTCTTTTTCAAAATTCACCGAAAATCTTCTCAAGAAATTCAGCAATAAGCCAGGCGCGTGACGATCCCTAGCTTACCGAGCGGTCGAGCTCCTTCTATCCTTTCTGCTTCTGCCGAAAGAACTAGGTAATTTCCTATGATCGTATTCGCCCTGCCCCTATAGCTCCTAATCCTTGACTCTTGACTCTCGAGCTAGGGAAAGAGAGAATGAACTGCTCACAGAGAATGAAAGCGAGACTGAGACTTATGACAGCTTCCGCCACTAGGCCGCCTCAATGAACATCCATAAATAAAGAAAGGGCTTTCAAGAAAGATTCCACTCAGACATTCACCAATGAAGGCCCTTTTGAAAGAAGTAGCTATCTCAAAAAGATGGAACCTTTGTTTTCTACTTCAAGACCATAAAGTAGAAAGAAATTTGAGAACTTGAAAATGTGAGAAGAAAGAATTTCATTCTTTGAATTTCTTAGGTCTTAGTAGGTAGAAAGAAGGAGGAGTGTCCAGGCCAGAGAGTCAGCTAAGCCATTACTTCTCGTAAATGTGATGCACTTGTTTGCCTTTCAGAAGGTTCTTGATTTGTCTGACTTGATAGTGAATCTGCCAAGAAGTGCGTCAGAGACCTGAGACTGCATTGCATTTTTGAAAGCCCTCTCTATCTAAAAAAGTGTAATGCCAAATAGCTAAGAGAATCCCTTGGAGTAAGGCTTTAGCCTCCGCCTCCATTTTCTTTTTCTTTTCCCTGGTCCTAGTTAGACATGAGAGAATGAAATACCGCTCCGTCTTAATGAGAATTCTATCTACGGCTTAGTCCCGATCCCGTGGGTCTGGAGAGGAAAGTTCAGTTCCTAAAGGAGGTAATGAAAGAATAACCATCTCAAGAGTCCAGTCATAGAATACTTGATACCAAACCTGAATCTTCAAAAGGTGTGTACCGTACTCTTTCACATCCTTAATTGAGATAAGGGTAATCGCGGGATCCAATTCGATAAGCCTAAGCCCGCAGTCTAGTTGACAATCGGATGTCTTACGTAGTGATACCAAAAGTAGATATATTGAAATAAGTAGAGATGATATTCTCTCACCCTCCCGAAAGAGATAAGGAAAGAATTCCTTGACTAAGGAAGACTGACTGCACCCCCAGCTGATCTTCGGAGTCCAGTCGAAACTGAGAATTCAAGGAGTTCACTTGAAGAAAGCCCGTATAGTAGTCCGTCCGGTCTTGCTGATCGAAGTTCTTCTTTTCATCTGAAAAAGAGCAATTCAACCTCTGAAGATGAAAAGCGATTCTTAGATAAGATTCTATGAACAAGTAAGTAAGAAGAACAAGGGATGAAATAGAAATATCTCGACCCCAGGAATTGTGCCCCCCGCCATCAGAAGGCACTCTTTCGGCCGATCTTTCTTCAGTTGCATTTCTGGCTGCAGTTGGGGCTGTGGAAGTAGCTTAGTTTCGCCTATGCTTTCTTCCCCTATCTCTCTATGGCCTCGGGCTGATTTATAGATTGACTGGGATGAAGAACTTAGCGCATGAGCAATTCCATTTCAACCACTTCCACTGCCAAGAAAAAGATCAGACTGCCACTGGGGCATCAACCCTTAGTACGCTTTCTTAGGAGTCCAGGATGATTCATAGCTCTGCTCTTCCTCTTTCTTCTTCAGAATAGTCAAGAAGCAGAGACGGGGATACGGATGCGGATCCAACTAAAGATATCTTCTCTAGCCTTCTTTCTCTTCCGAAAGACTAAAGAATACCGACTCTTCACATCTTCTTCTTTTTTTTCTCCTTTAAAGAAAGTCAACTAATTCTCCTTTTTTTCAACGGAAAAAGAGAGAAAAGAAAGATCAAGCCCTTGTTCATTGAGTTGACGTGTGCGCGGTCTCGCCTTTCAACAAAGAGGAGTGCTTTCATTCGAATCAGACCGGGAGGCGGGAAGAGGGGAAAAGGCGTAAACAACCTCATTGCATTGCATGAAAAGAAGACGCGGTCGGAGGTCAAACTAGTTAGCCCGCTCTTGAATGCCTCATGTGCATGATAAGGCGGCTAAAAGCCTGATTTCGCTTTTGACTTTGATTGACTAATATCGCTACCTTTATCCCAGTAAATGGAGTGAAAGGCCTTGTTATTGGCCTTGGGCTAGAGATCTTCCTTACTCCCCGTACCCGAGTACGTACGGATGATGCATCTGAGAATACAAATCTTCCCTTGCTGGAGTTTCCACTTCAACGGATGTCAAATAGAAAGGGGACGGATTCCTATCCTATTCATACCGCCTCAATGAACAAGGGGCCGATCCAACTCCGGATGTTCGGAACCTATCCGCGCCTCCGATTCGTTCAAATGGGTATTTTTCTTTGACTCGCCAAATGGCGTAGAAGCCCGTCTCCGGACTTGCGCTCCTTACTCTCCCGCTCGCTTCGCTATCGGTTTCGCTCTTGACTCCGAAGAGATAATCAGATATAAGTCGAATGCAATAAGAAGATATAAGAAGATCAAATAAGATAATCAATCTTGCGCTTGCACTCCCAATAGATAGGGATATCAAAAATCAGTCATCTGGACCGTCCGAAGGAGTCAGAAAGATTGACACCTGTCCTTAATTCCACTAAAAAAGCGAGAAGATCCCTGCCTTTCTTTTGTTGCCGAACCTCTCCGTTAGGAGTATTCCACTAAAAAAGGTAGGCTTTCCTCTCCTTTCAGTCGAGCCTCTACCCTTTACACTAAATAGGAAGAGGTGTCTAATCTTTCTGACTCATCTAGTCGCTTCGGTCTTTAATGTTTATGACTCATCTAGTCGCTTCTATTTAGTGGATTTATGAGTCCTATAAATCAGTCCTCGATCATTCTTTGAGCCTAACTACGGGGGGTCAGGACGCAAGAAAAGAAAGGCAGGGATCTTCTTCGAAGGACTCTAAAGAGCGGGGTTCACAACTCAACTTCTTTTCTTTCTGAATCGGCGAAATTTCGATCAGCAGGGGAAGACGCATGCATCCGTCGATGTTGAAGAGGTAGATTCAAAGTAGGAGATCTTGAATGACTTTTCCCCCTTTTGTGGGACAAGGGAAGTCTCAGTTTCAGCAGTTTCATCCCTTTCATCCATCCATCAGTACTCTTTCTATCCGGTTTCAACTGTTAAGGAGAGGGTTCGAAGACGCTCAACTCTGGTTCGGGCCGAATCTCATTCAGTATAGGGTCTTTTCGTTAAGAGGGTCGAGTAGGAATAGCCCTAGCAGAAGTCCTCGAGGTTTGGTTCTTGATCTTCCACCTTAGCGGATCTGACTCCTGGCTTAGCGTGAACTCGGTCTCGTTCAAGGCCTTTTGGCCACTCAATTTCATCCAGCCTCGTAAACTAAGCAGCTTCGCTCTAAATCCGACCCGAACCTTTCGTACTCTACCTCTTCAGAGTTCTTGCTTGAAGTTACTTGTCTGCTGACCCGACTCAGTCTTCCGATTTCAGTGACTCATGCTGAAAGACCCTACTTTGAATGTGAAAGGGAAAGAGAGAATGAAAGATCAGATCAGAACTCCGCACCCTATCATGTGAAAGGAGCCATCGAAGAACCTTGAACAGCCTGACCGGTCCGTGCTAGCTTAATTATTCTCGGGAACGTCTATTTTCTACTCATTCTCGCTCATCTGCTGCTGAAACTCTGTCTCGCTCAATTACGAACCTATCAAACTCAGCTATCACACTACTTCCTCTCTGATTGCTGGAGGGTCGATCAAGTTCCAGTCCTCACCTTTGAAATTCTTTGAACCTCGTTCGCTCGGTCACAAGCCTTTCTTTTTCTCTGAAACTCTGTCTGACGCTTTTGCCTTTCTTGCACTTGCACTAGTCTCGGTCCTCTCCCCCTATCGTCGGCGAGCCGCTTTCGCTCTGAACCTTCTACGCTTGATTCTGCTTCGCTCCTTCCTTTACATAAGCTACGCCCTTCTTCATTGACTCCTTCGTAGCTTGATTCTTCTTCGAACCGCCCCGTGGGAGTCGAGTTCTTCCTTACTCCGGACCGATAAAAGATCTTTTTTGACTTCTTTTTTGTCTTTTTTTCCATCTTCCCTATGTCAAAACCTTGCAAAAGAGGTCTTTCCCGGTCCGTGGTAGTTGAATTTCACCGAGCCTGTCTGACTAACTCCCCTTCTTGGCTTGATAGTGAAGGTAGTGGTAGTCAGTCTGTGGCTAGAGGAGAAAAGCATCTTTGAAGGAATTCTATTAGAATCTGAGATTTTCCTATGCTTTATTAGTTAGAAGAATTGGGACAGAGGCTTACAAGCCGTCACAGAGTCTCCCGCTAACTCATGCCAAAGCCTTATTCAGGTATCCGACTTTTTCCAATTCATCCTTTGTGAATCAGTCTACCAATAGCAGCATGCCAGTACTTTGCCCTAACTACGAAGCTTGAGTCCTGTCTTCGCCCGTGAACGCAAGAGGACGCGGTCGTCTAACTCGACTTCCGCAGCCAGTCTCATTGCAGCTCTCTCCTGCAGTAGTGATGACACACCATACATCACATCCCCTTTCAGTTCAGTTCCACTTCAATTGCCACAACAAAGGATAATGGCATTTCTTCCGTATGAGTGGTAAGAGCACTAAGGCCCGGTCTACCACGCTCAGTGTCCCAATGACACATCGACCTCTACCGTATCGCATTCTTGCACATGCATAGGTAATAGTGAGATTATGGGCACCATCCTTTTTCTTTCCTTTGTCTCACAATGCCCTCTTGGCAACCTCAGCCATCAGTCGTCTGCGACGGACCATAGCCAACTTCCCAATCAGCAGCCTACGAGCTAACTCCGCTTCTCTGGATTCCCTAGCTAGCAATAGAAAAAGAGAACTGACTTGTTTTCGGAAAGGGGCAGCAAAAGATTGAAATCTACCAAAGCTAAGCATATAGATAGACTCCTCTCTGACTATTCCCTGGGATTCTATTCAGATTCTGGGTAATCACGTACGAAAGGAATGGGCGGTGAGGCTCCGTAGGAGTTGAGATGGACTGAGGGCTCGACTGAAAGGAGTCCAAGATTCAAAGTCCGCAGGCTCTTTTTCTCTTTCCCGCATGATATGGAAACAAGAGGACTCCGGGGTTGAATGCTTGTCTATCCGGAATCAAAACTAGGCTCGGATAAGCGTAGATGCAATCATACCAGTTACGTATGGTAAACCCTTTCATCAATCTCAGAGAAAGGGACGGGATCTCTCTCATCGTGGTACTTGGTTCTTCTTTCCTTTTTTTCCCGGATCCCCCAAGAGTATGTATTCCGAAGAGTTATGGACCCTTGACAGAGTAAAGGTTCTGAGGTCTTTTGACTCCTATTTTCTAGATTCTTCCTTCTTAATAGAAAGGGAGGGAGAGTAGTTCACATCTTTTCCGGCAAAAGTTCAAGGGTTGGCTCCTTTCACTTTCACTCATAAATAAAGAAAAATCGGGTTTCACTTGTTTCACTTGAAAGAATGAAGAACTATGAAAAACAAGTCTTGAATTTCTTTCATTCATCCATTAAAGGATCCTTTCTTCCCTTTCACTTTCCGGCCGGTTGGCTCCATACCCAAGGGTGCTCCGTCTCCAGCCTTTTTCTTGAATTTCTTTCATTCATCCAAGAGCTTTATAGCTTCTTTTTCTTTCTTTGTCTTTCTCGGTGAAATCGGAATGGCTCAGGAATCGAGAATCCTTCGCACCAGTCGAGTCGCTCCTAATGGGTCTTCGTAAGATCCTTTACTCAGTGACATTCCCCCGGGTATAGAAGGAAAGGAGTGAAAAAGCCAGGGTCCCCTTACTTAGTAATTATCATGAATATGCCCGTGCTGTGCGTATACGTGGAGCAGCCTTGCTTTTGTGACTAGATCCAAGGCCCTACATTGGTTGCGAGGGTTTACAATAGATAGAAAGGGTCTGATCATTTTTCGTATGATATTCTTGTCCATAAGCTGCCATAAGAAACCTCGACAAGTGAGAGTAGGTTACTTATCTAGCTTTATGGTGATCTAGATACGAGAAGGGTCTTGAAAGATGTTTTATAAGTATTCTTGATAGGCCTAGTAATATCGCGATTCGGAATATCCTTTAGAGGCTGAGGAGCTGAGTCTTCTTTCTTTCGTCAAGTGAGGTTCATTCTTTAAAGAATCTCTTTTGAGTTGCTTTGGAACCCTATCAGTTGAGCTGAAGAAAGACGGGGTTATGCTTCTGGCGGCAACTTGATAGATCCCCCTATGAAAGGGGATGGGAGAGTCTTATAGTTCGTTTTCGGCTTGTCTTGTACACGTCCGATGCCGAATTTGGAAGAAGGAAATACGCACAAGAATAGCGAAGGTAGGGAATCCCATCCGGGAAGATAGGTAGAACTACTCAGACAGTCGGTTAAGGCAAGGCCGCGCTGTGGGGAGTGACCCTGTGCTGCAGCTTCCGATTCGATGCCTTTCGAAGTGCACACCGATGCGTCTGACTACGCCATTGGTGGGGTCTTAGCCCAGGAGGGACACCCGCTTGCCTTTTCGAGTAGGAAGCTAAATGATGTAGATCAGCGGATAGGATTTCTTCAAAAAAATGAGTACGAGATCGCTGAACACCTTCCTAAATGTGAATGGCGATCGATGGATTGGTCATCGGGTAGCGTGCGACTCGAGTTTCGGCATCGGTTTTCCGTCCTATTAGTGTATAGACCAAAAGCATAGATTTGAGCCTGTGGATAAAAGAGGACTGAGCACAGGCCGCGGTGTGCGAAGAGGCCAAAGAGCAAGAGAAAGGCATTTTCCACTCTTCCAAAAGAGAGAAAGAGGGTTTTTGGATGTAGGGCTCTAAAAACCAAAGGAGATTTTCAAGGCTCAAAGAATGATCGGAGAAGAATACCAAGAAAATTGGACAATGAAATCTGCCCTGTCATCGCGCTGCCGAATCATAGCTCTATGAAAGGACGGAATGCATCGGGCCCACCTAGAAAGGTCAATTGGGTGGGGAAGGTAGATGTGATAGAAGGAGAGATCACTATTTCGATTATTAGTGGTCAGTTGCGATATGCCCGTTCTCTTGGAAATGAATGAACTTCTTTCATTCCCCACCATCCATGGAAAGGCATTCCTTCTCGGATCAAGCAAGGTCTTCCTATCTATTCAATCACTGATTTCGAGAGAGAAGGTGCGGGGCAAGACTCACCATCCGCTCTGAGCAGCTTAAGCCCACCTACTTTCGAACGGAGTCAACTCTGAGATTTCAAGGCATGTCCGGGCGGGAAGGAAGGATGAACGAAGGAAGCAGATATAGTAGGGAACTCATGCTTCTTCAGAGGCGAGGAGCGGATTCCCCATCCGGACCGATTCTGTCTACGCTCCGATCGGCCTATGAAAGATACCTGGATTCGCCTGCAAGGAGATAAGGAGTTTTGTATCCATTGAGACGGGTCGATGCGGATCGGAGTGATCAGAGGTCTTTCATCCATCCATGATGAGAATCAGTATATGCCTATCGTAGGCTTGATGAGAATCAGTATATGCCTATCGTAGGCTTAGAGTGATTTTCGGGAAAGCCAAAAGAGAAAGGAAACTTCAGTCTCAGACTAGTACTACCTTCGGAATATTAGTGGAATGAAGGAAGGAACTCATATTCATTCAGCCTGGACCTTGATTTTTGCGAAGAGAGTTTTTTGTTCCCCGGCTGATAGGAAGAAAAGGCTTAGTAGTACAACTCATAGCATGGAGGATGAGAGTCACACATATCCTCTCACCAAAGCAAAGCCTGAAAAGACTTTCGGGCTTCTCTAAACGAAAGGGAAGCCCTCCCTTCTGCCACGCCTTCCTATCAATATCGATTTGAGTATATTCAAAGAAGAATTTGCATGCGTCCCAACGGATACCAACAAATGGAGTGAATGCGCTATATCTCCTCCTTTCCTTTTTAGGCTTTATCCCTAAACAAGATACCGATGAAAGTTAGGCTTTTTGTCATTCTTTTTGGATTCCTCGAAAGAAGGACGAGCTGAGCGTCTGAAAGCAGGCACGCTTTGGGATGGGAGTAGTTGCTTTTTGGTGCGATTAGTTGCTTTTAGTTTCGAGTGAGGGAATGAAACTACCACGGACCGGTGCGAAGCGAAGGTACTCGTAGTTTGAAATATAGGTTCAGAGCGAAGGTACTCGTAGTTTCAGATATAGGTTCAGAGCGAAGGTACTCTACGAAAAAAATATAGGAGAGGAGCGAAGCCACTCGACTGAGGTTAGGAAGGTTCAGAGCGAGACTGTCAGAGAGGAAAAAAGAATGATCGAAGCATCTCTTTTTTTGTTTATATATGATAATCTCTCTTTCCTTTATCTCTTTTCTCTTTCCTCCTTGTTCATTGACTTTTCTCTTTCCTCCTTGTTCATTGACTTTTCTTGATCAATCTCTTCATTCATGTCTTAAGCAAATGATCAGAGATCAACTCATCCTTTCTTTCATTGCGTTTTCCCGTCTTTTTTCTTGCAAAATGGTCCTTTTTCGAATCTTTCTATTTAACGATAATAGAGTTCAAAATCAGGCATTTGACTTTCAAAGTTGCTACAAAGAAAGTGGTTTGCTCTCCTTATCAGTCGAGCCCTAGCTTTTTGTTCATTTTCGCTAAGAAAAAGATAAGAAGAGAATCTTTCTATTTCACGAGAAAAGACTCTTTTTTGACTGATTTTCAGGAATTCAGACTACTACTACTAAAAGAAAGAGAAAGCCTATCCTTCTACGCGGTTATCATAAGGAAAGAGATCAGTTTCGGGGAAGGAAGATTGATGACTTTCATCTGTTCTAGCTTCATCTTTAGTAGAAAGCTGGGAAAAATCTTCTTTGACCGCTACGTGGGTGGGTGCTTTGAAAGTAGCTAACTAGGCCTAGTTGCTCCCTATTCTAGCCCTTCTATCTTATCTTAGACAAGAAAATGTACCGAATACGGATAAGGAAAGCAGTCTACTCATGCCCAGGCACAGCGGTGTGAAGCCGCTCGACTCTCAAAGTAGTTCAGTTCCCCTAGGGCGAGGCACCTTTGATAGAGGAGACTGAACCTCCATCCCGCTCCGTGGGTAGTAATCTCAATCCGCTTTTTGATCAGTGATTCACCGGCCACTAGATCCATCCCACCTCCTTATTCTCAAACCGCTCGCTTGATTGGCACTCCTTTTTTCTCATCTTGCATACGGGGTATCTTCTTTCTTTGATCAAGGTATTTGGTAATATGCTTTCTTTCTTTGATTCTTTCGCTGCTTTGAATGAAGAAGGATTACTCCTTGCTCAAGTCAGTACCCCGACGGTACAATGAATTGCCACAAACTCATTCCAAGTATTCATGTGCAGCTCCTTCTGTGGGTATATATTAGACTATTGATCTGACTCTCATGGTCATTTCAAGCTTTCAGGCAATTTCCCCCGCAAAGAGCACGGCCTTCATCAAGTCTTATTGCATCAACTATGGCTCACATTCATTAAGAAAATGGGTAGATACCTCGGTGAGTTTTTTGGGACCATGTCCCGACCTCTCAACCGCTTGCTTGCCTTTGATCTCGCTGAAGAGTTTGTGTCGGTGGATGTGCCTGCTAAAAAGAGAATTCCTATTGATAGAGATTTTGCTTTCTATCGGAAGGAAAGAGAAACTACTAAAAGCCCCTTTTTCTTGAAAAAGATCTGGTAATCTATTCTCCTGCGATTCAAGTTCTAGCCCTTATTATTTCCCGATGCTAAGCTAAACTTCGGAAGATTGGAGTATCTTTCTATCATAGGAGACCACAAGGTCTATCATCAAAAAGGGCGGCGTCGGGCAAGTCAAGTTAGTTTTTAGCAGTATAGATTCAGCCTGCAGTCTCTTCTCTCAAAGCAGTATCGGCGAGGTTAAGCGCTAGGTAAAAGGCAGCTAGGGCTCAAGTTGACTTTCTTAGCAAGTCATCAGACAGAAAAGCTTAGGGCAGCTGGGGAATTAGTTGAAGTGCAAGCATCTCTTGTAAAAGGAGATGCCAGTCGTCTATCCCAAGAAGAGAAAGCTTAGAGAAAGAAAGCCTAGGTTCTGGCATCGAATGGTAGGCTTTCCTTCCGTCCGGAGGCTCTTCCCACTTTTGAGTAAGAAAATCTGTCTTTAATCAGTCAAAAATCTATTCTATCAGTACTACTAGCGAGCTAAGATGCTAACAGTAGTGAAAAAGAGGTAGATATTCCCCCTTCTTTGACCTAGCAGAATAACTAAATAAGGTCGATAGCAGTTCCTCTTCCTTTGGTCCTCGACTTTGTTCCGAAACCGCTACGTGGGGGTCAAGCTATTTCATCCCGATCCATCCGAGCCGGATTTGTCTGACTCAACTGCTACTTCTTCCCAAGAGAGAATACCCCCGATCCGAAAGAGAGAATGAAAGAGATCATTACGAAGAGATGCTGATCTTCCCTTTCTGCCTCTTTCAAGTCAAGAGAGTCAAGAGTGGATAGTCGGACCTCTGAATTCCAGTCAAAAGACTATATTACCCTATTCCTATAAGTTGGGATCCATAAATATCAGCAATCAGCTATATATTCGGAAAGAGAGATAGCTCCCCCAAAGACCTCCCTCCAGCCTGTCTCCTAAGCTGAAACAAGAACTTCAACTTTAGAAAGTTCACCACTGTAGAAAAAATGCAAGAGGCAGGCCCCTTCACTCTTCTATCTCCTTAACTGTCGACTCAATTACATCTCTCCTCTCATCTTCCTCGTTTATTTCCCGTCTTGCACGAACATAGTCAGGTTTCAATAGTCGAATAAAGCATCAAAATCGAAACTGCTCAAGAAAGAAAGTAATAAGAAGATATAAGTCCTTTATAAAGCTCTGCGAATGTGCTCAAGAATTTTCTCTCATAATATGAAAGTGCCTTTACTCTTCTTCTTTCATATAGTCGATAAGACTTTCTTCTCTTCTCTTTCTGAATAGCTTTCTTATCTCGCACTTCTCTTTGAGTGGTCTCATTGATAAGGACATATTCATCTGTCCTCCGTCCGAAGGACTATCCATATTAAGCTGAGCCTTTATTCGCAAATTCTTTCCGCCTTTCTTTTTGCTTTCAGACTCCTAACGGAGCAGTCGAGTCTGATGGAGATTTTTGAGCTTTCTTCCGCTCCGTCTTCTTTCATCTAAAAAACCGCCTCAATGAACAAGGGCTCGACACTAAATTCAAGACGTTCGGACTCTGATCATGGAATATCTTTTTCTTCTTGTCTGCAGATTCAGGGGTTTGAGCGTCTTTGACCGCGGAGTGGGGCGGAAACTTCAGAGCCTCAAGTAAACCTTGCACAAGATCTCACCTTTCTCCTTTACCTCTAGTTCGACCTATGAATTCAGGGGAATTGCCTCGATTCCGGCCTCTGTATGGGATGCTGACTCCGATGATGTGAGCAAATGGACCGGGATGTGCCTCCTCATGTCTATGGGCATTCAATGGCGAATGGAATGAGAGCAAGGAAACTCACTTCCGTGGGAGCCAAAGCCTTATGAGAAAGTCTTTGTGGCCTTAGCGCATCTGCGCACCTCCCGTCCCGTGAATGAATTACGCTTGCTTCTAAAAGCTCTCTCTTTTCTGAAATCTAGGTGCGAGACACCTCTTTCTTGTTCTACCCATCTTTGAATATCTACCAACAAAGAACTCTATTTGCACTCCGTCCCGGGGACACCTAAGATGGCCCTTTCTTCCGAATCTTTCAGGAAACTTCAGCATTACTAGTCAGCCTCATAATATAGAAGATGAAAGTCGCGGAGGACTAGTTCTCTTCCTTTTATTCCTTTCTATTCAAACCCCTCGCAAAGTCTTTGACTTTCTT
>NC_066863.1:9550022-9572034 GCF_025177605.1 Cucumis melo
ATTTGAAGCGGTTTCAATCTCCATTTGAATGGAGTGCTGGAAGCTAGTTCTCAAATCAGAAAAGGAGAAGTTCTCATTACCAACTGGGAAATAGGACCCATATCGATATTCTACCCTAGGCTTTCCTTCCGCCTGAAATTCATGGATAGGGCTTGATCCTAGGCTTTCCTTCCAATATCCTCTTATTCTACTAGAAAGGGGAATTGAATTTTGATCTTTGTCTACACCCGCCGCAATATTCTTTGCGCCTCACACCGCTGGGTGTTAATATGGATAGTCCTTCGGACCTGTCTGTCCTTCTTCGCAAATTCTTTGCGCCTGTGAAAAGAAAAGTCAAGAAAAGAAGAATTCACTCATTAACTCGAATGAAAGAAGCTCAAAAGAAAATGGGAATGAAAAAGAAAGAGGTTCATATGGGAGATTGAAGACGTTCAAAGAATATTGACCAGATTTTGCTAGGCGCAAAGAATATTGCGAGTAGCAACTTTGAAAGTCAAATGCCTTGTTTTTTTATCTATTAAAGTGAAATAGAAATCGAAGAAAAAGTCTGAAAAAGAAGCATCTAATGGATAGTCCTACGGATGGAATCCTCCGGACCCCTAATGGATGGTCCTAGTCCCCCCCTTTGCGGATGGTCCTCCGGATAAATCCTTCGGACTACAGATTCATCTTCCGGACTCCGGACTGGTCCATTAGAAAGGTAAAAGAAATGAACATTGAGAACTTCTAGTTTGAGTTTGTGGTCCTAAAATATCAGAAAGAAGCTCAAAACAAAATGAATCTGCTAGATTGAAGACGGAGGCGCAATGAAATATGCGTTGACAAGGTTATTCAATCAGAATTCTTCTTTCATTCTCGTTAATGAGCTGATTTTCTTTTTTTCTTGACTTTGCGCCTAACGTCTGAAACCAAATGTGGATACTTGTTCCTCCGGACCGGAGGGGGGGATTTCCGCTTGATTTTACCGTAGCCATGAAAGCAAAGGTGGGGTTTGACTCTCTCTCAAGCCCTATTTCTGGATGGAAGTTGGAACCTTCCCCACTTTGTTCAAATGCACAATTTCCCTATCTCTTCTTATGGCTCTTTTGGGCCTAGGCGAGATAGAGTTGTAGATAGGTTTGAATTGCTCTATTGCGAGAAAGAGAAAAGGAGTGAGAGGGGTGTCGCAAGCTCCCGTAGGCAGAAAGGGGTCAGAGCTAGCTGCTGGCTGGGCCAGATTGACCTTCAGTAGCTGCTAACAAAGGACCGGATTGACCGCCTCAATTCAGAAGGCGCAAAGAATATTGCGGAGTTGACGAGGGGAAGGGGCTTAGTGTCTTTTTGAGGCTCATAAAAGTACGAAAAAAACTGACGTTAAAAGGGCATAGGCATCCGTGACGGCGTAAACCAATCCGCAATATTCTTTGCACCTCCTCCAAAGTCAAATTCTCTAATGGATAGTCATCCCGCGCATCTTTTCTTTGATTTACTCGCGCCGGAGGACCAGTCTCGCCACTATGAAAGACCTCTTAAGCTTCAGTCTCGCTTCTTCCATCTCGAGTTGGATGGTCCACGCTTTTTCTTTTTCTTTGATGTTATGGACTCCGCGAAAGTGCTCAAGTATTTGAAGCTCTTCTCTTTCTCTTTAGAAAGCTCTTCTATGAAATAATCATATATTCAGATAATTCAGTATGATGATCTTTCTCTTCTCAAATTCTTTGAGCCTCCTTCCTTTTTCTGAAACCCTCATTGTGGGTAACCCCCTCCAGCTTGCATCATCCTCTTTTTCTATCAATAGGTAAGGCAAAGTTCTTTACGTACTATATTCCAATGAAAGATCCGGATTTGAATAAAGGCACCAGACACGGGCAGGATCACCTTCTCCAGCGGCGGAAGGCTTCGATCTTGCGGCAGATAGATGTAAAGGTCTGTTCTTGAAAAAAGAGAAGTAGTACTCGGGGAATCTTTCTATGAGCTATAAGGCCGTCGGCCTAAGAACTCAATTTCCTGGTCTTTGAAAGCGGGAAGCCCCACTACGCGGTTAGAATCCCAGGATTGCTCACTTGATTTGCGACCCACGGAGCGGGATAATAAAGAAGAAAGACATCCTCAAGATCTAGAACTCTGTCTCGAGTTCGTCAACATCGAAGGCGGACTTGTTTATGGATTCCGGGTTAGCTGATCGGACAACTATCCTTCGGACCAGATCTCTTTCTTTATTTGCTTATGACTCAACCTCGGCCGATACGGTTTCTCGTGAAAGGGATGAGGCGGTCTAACCTCTGCAACTGGGACTGATAAAGCGCGCCCTACTTAATCCGGGTTAGCTGCTGAGAATGCTACTTATTGATTCAGAAATGGAAGAAGATAACTCAGAAATGGAAGAAGATAACTTGCGCAAAGACAAAGGATCACTCCGAAGGAGGCGCAAAGATCGTGGCCCACTCCGCGGTGCAAAGAATATTGCGGAAAGCAAAGAATATTGCCGAGGCTCAATGCAAGATTCGTTCTTCTTATTTGGGATATTGATGTTTGCGTGAGTGCAAGGTGCAAAGAATATTGCCGGACTACTGGGGGATATTGTTGAGAAAGAAGATTTCGAAAGAATGATCTTTGCGAAGGTTCAGCTTCATTCCTATATATAGTACTTTGTCTTTTGTATCCAATATGATGGAAATATATAAAAAAGGGAATCAGGAAAGAAGAGAGATCACTCTACCATGGTCGAGTTCGGGATTGAATGATGTACGGAGTGAGTGGGGTTAAGGAAAAGAAATGAACTGACCCCTATTTATTTATGGATAGGCTTTCTTTTCTTATGAGAACTCTGATGTATCAAAGATTCCAAAGAATCGGCATAGGACCTACTTACTTAATAGAAGGAATATGCAGCAAGAAAGCCGTGGGGTATCTTAGGAGCGAGACTGCGAGACCTAGTTTACCGAGGCGCAATGAAATATGCGAAGGAAACTTCTTTGCCCACTACCGCGGTAGGATAGGTGCGAAAAGCTGCTCTTCTATTGATCTATATGGATGGATAAAGATCAAATTCTTTGCTCCTCCTTCGGAGCGTAGCGGAAGAGGGGTTGAAGAGCGCGAGACTCCCAGAGCTAGAAGAGAGAGATGAAATAGCTAGACGGATGAAATAGCGAGACTAAGAAAAAATGGGGAGGGAGCAAAGATCGTGGCCCCACTACGCGGTGCAAAGAATATTGCGAGACCTTTGCTCGGACGTAGGAGGAGGAGTTTCTTCCCGCTCCACAATATCCCTGTCTTATGGAACCTTGTTCATTGACTTCCTTTGCCTTTTTATTCCCCATAAATCAGAGAGACGGAGTTTTCTCATGGAACTGAAATGTTACGGGATAGGCTTTCTTTCTCCGTCCGGACCATAAGGAAGAGCACTTCGGATTCTTTTCCTTCCATTGACTTTTGATTCCGTCGGAGAGGGTCCGGAGGCTGAATTCAATTCTCTAATGGTCTAATAATTAAGCTACTGAGGCCCAATGAAATATGCGTTGAATGTAAGGAGCTTTTGTTTTGAATAAAGTGGCCTTTTTTATAAGAGGACTATCCATATTCACCTTAGGATCAAAGAAATGAAACTACCACGGACCGGAACATAATCAGACTGAGACTTGAATTCGATCTTCATTCTCCCACTACGCGGTCTTCTCGTATGAGATCTTTCGAGGGTTAGTTACGAAGGAGAGGCGCAAAGAATTTGCGAGGGGAGGTGCAAGAAAACAAAGGCAGGGATCTTGATTTGATGAGTTGAGACTTTCGTTTTGAGTCGAGTTATTTCTGCGCTCCGAACTCAAATTGCATTGAGCCTTCGCTCCTTTTCAAAATCTGGATCTTTCTTTCTCTCCTTTCAGTCGAGACCTTGTTCATTTCATTTTTTGGAGTCCTTCTGCTTCGGTAGTGGATCACTGACTTCATCTTCTCAATTCACGTCCAATTCAAAGAATGAAAGAGCACCTACCACGGCCCACTACGCGGTTCTTTGAGTAGGAAATTTCTTTAGCTGGTCAATATTCTTTGAACCTAGCAAGATCGAATTCAAAGAAAGGGCTTGACCTCTGATTTCATGGAATTCCTTTTTCTACTTTCAGTGCTTTGATTGATCTCTTTTCTTTTTCTTGATCGATTTGATGGATCTCCCGGATCCCATATTAAGAGATTTACTTGATCGAAAGATCTTAATCGATTTCATTTCTCGATTTCATCTCCCATCTGGATCTCTTAATCTCTTTTCTTGATCGATTTCTTTATCTTAATCGATTTAATGAATCCCACATCATAAGAGATTGAATTCTCTCGATTTTCTTTATCGATGATTTCAAGGGAAAGGGGAAGATTCCCCACACAGAGGATAAATCAGGCAAAGCCCACTCTCGGCCTATCGGCCTTGCTTGACTTTCCTTGATTTCTTCGGAAACTTCCTTGATTTAAGGGGAGGATTCCCCACAGGATAAAGAAAAAGAAGCCGATACCGATCTACGATCGAAGAAGAAGGGAAGGCCTTTAGTTATTTAAGGGGGAAGATTCCCCACAGGATAAGGAAGGGAAAGCCGACTCTCGGCCCCTAAGTCAAGGGGAAGGTTTCCCGGATAAAAGACAAAAGGCAAAGCAGATACCGATCCGATCTACGATCTCAGGGATTCCCCACTCTCGGCCGGAAGGCCTTTCCTTTCATTTCTTAAGGTCCCTATCCGATCTACGATCGAAGAAGAAGGCAAAGCAGATACCGAGCTAGGAGCTCTCGGCCGGAAGGCCTTTCCTTTCCTTTCTTTCTTTAAGGTGCCTATCGGCCCCTAAGTTAAGGGGAATTACCCTATGAAAGATCAGGGGAATCTTCCCCACAGGAGAAAGAAGGAAAAGACGATACCGATCTACGATCGAAGAAGAAGGCAAAGCCCACTCAAGGCCGTAAGGAAGACAGGCATCCGATCCGATCTACGATCTCCTCTCCGTTCGTGGAAGAAGGGAAGGAGTCGAGGCCGGAAGGCCCCTAGGTAAAGGGGAATTCCCCCAGAAGAAAAAGGTAAGGGGAAGGTTTTCCCCACAGCATAAAGAAGAAGAAGGAGGAAATGGAAGGGAAAAATCAGACGTCAGAGCTCACTTTTCTTGGTTCTCTGGTTGTCGGTAGTAGCAGCAGCTATCGGCTGCTGGGGGCTTACCCGCGGAGCGGAGCGTCTTTGTTCCTAACCGGAGGGAGCGGTTCAATATTCTTTTCACCTCTTCTATTTATTATCCGGGAAAGATCTTGCTAACCGCTTTCCGTCTTCTGAGGCTCGGGAGGTAGCTCCGCCTCTTTGTCTTTCCTAACCCTAACTTTCTGACACTAGTACGAGAACAGGGCCGCTTCCCAATTCATTATCCGACGAATTACCGAGTGGGATTCTCGGACCGAGAAAAAGGTAAGGTCGCCGTGCGAGGATATACCTCTGATCTTTGAGGCCCCTCTTTCGAGGCACTCGGAATTTCATGGCTAACTCCGGAACATCGGTAAGGGCCCGTATTAGAATGAGCAAGGGGTCACAGTTAGATATATGTCTAGGGCGAAAAGGGCAGCAAGATCTTCTTTGCTTATCTACGAGAATCTTTTCGGTAATAGCCTTCAGAATCCCAATCCATATATTTCTCTAAGGGGTCGGGACTCCTATCCTCCAGTTCCTTGCCTTCCCCTAGATCCGATGCCTTATGGTGGGCTTTGTCCGTACCAGGATCAGGCGCTTGGCTTCGCATACTAATCTTTTATATAGTCTTCTAAACCTACGGCAACGAATATGAGACTAATTAAGCTACTACGGACGGCTCGACTGAAAGGAGAGGATTCCATATGAACTAATCTAATCGGAGCCATGTGGAAATTCTTTTCTGGTAAGACGATAAGTTACTTTATGAAATAAAGAAAGATAAGATTTCAGAGTCCTTCGGACGGTGAGAAGCTTTACCAGTTGGCTTTCAGAGTCCTTCGGACGGTCTCATTGATAAGGACATATTACTAGAACCCAGAAGACGATTCGGAAGACGATTCCATATCGTCTGATCGTCTTATCGTCTGTGACATATGAAATTTCTTCTTTCTTTTTCTTAGCGAAAATGAACAATTTGCTAGGTTTTGACATAGGCGCAATGAAATATGCGTTGACAAGACTGGAAGGCGCATATTGCCCATTAGAGAATTTGACTTTGGAGGAGAGGCTCAATTCAAAGTTCAGCGGGAAGAACTGAGAGGGATGAAATCCCGTCCCTTCGGACTATCCATATCCATATTAACCTGTCTGTCCTTCGGACTGGAGCGGTTTAAGACGCCTCATTCATATGGATAAAAACAAGTCGTCCTGGAGCGGTTTAAGAGTCCTAAGTAGCTTATCTAGACTCGTCCTCCGCGGTTCAAAATGGAAGGTGCAATGAAATATGCGATGACATTCTTTATTTAGTCGCTCTCAAGAACGCAATATGAAAAGCTCTTTTTTAAGCAGCTGCAATAATGAAAGGGATCATGACGCAATATTCTTTGCTCTTAACTAAGGCTCAAAGAATTTGAGAAGAAGCGAAGCCTCCGGAGGAGTTTGTTATTCCACTAAGCCTGAGAAGAAAGGAGTGCCAAAAAGAAAGATTATCCTTTGAAGGAGTCCTAGAAATCTATTATTTTTTTCTTAGGAGTGGCACGGGGGGGCGGATCGGAAGTTTCTCTTGAATAAGCTAGATGTTCCATTTCATCAAGAATCGGAATGGAAGTGATTGAGACGAGAGCTCTCCAGTCGGCGGAACGACTTATAAAAGGAGAATAGGTTCAGAGCAAACAAAGCAGAAAGACCGGAAAGGAAAGGAAGAGACTGTAAAGGATAGGTGTTCAACACTCTTCGACTTAGTTGTTGGATCGGTGTGAATATCAGATTTTTAGGGAGAAGGACGTCCCAAAAAGAAAGGTCCAGGTTCAATGAAATATGAAAGAAGGCTCAAAGAATTTGAGAGAGAGGATGGAGGTATTTCAGAACTATTCGGTTCCGTACTATTCTCTTTTTTCGGAAGAGGGCTAGCCTCAAGTCAAGCAATAACTCAGAAGAAAGAGATAAAAGGAAGAAAGGGTCTCATATGCTCTTAAGTAAAGCAGCTATCTGCTTCGGGTAAGGTCTTTCTTTCCTTATTCAGTTAAGGCGGATCAATCCTTTCCCTAGGAGCTTCTTTTCTGTCTTCTCATAATTCAATTCATCTCTTTTTCTCTTTCCGACTACTGGTTGACCTTCTTTCTTGCAAAAGCAAAAGGGGAAGAAAAAGAAAAGGAAGATTTGCCTATCTTAAAGCCTATCAACTAGAAATAAAGAGAAAGCCTAGCGTCTGAACCTCAAAAATACCAAGGTTCAAAGGATCAAAGTCGCAATATTCTTTGCGCCTTCTCCAACCCGGAGGCAAGGAAGAAGACTAAAAAAAAAGGAGGACTCAAAAGAAAAGGAGGGGTCTCAACTGAACTTGCTTCTCTTATTTACTCTTATTTGACACCCCGTACATACGGATCCTTTCCTCACTCCACTAGGGACTGCCTTTCTTTGGCCGGAAACCACCTCTCTGCCCGACCCTTAACTTTGAATTGACTTTCCGAAGAAGAGTCCAAAGAAGTAGGGCTTGACTGACCTACTAGGAATCTGTCTCCTTGCTGCTGTACCTGCTTGCTCGACCAGAGGAAGAATAAAGGCAAAGACAGACTCTTAAGTGCTTTCGTCTGATTTTTAGGTATAGAAAGCAACCTTCGCGCCTCTCAAATTCTTTGACCCGATAGGACTTCGGACCTGTCTTATGGCACCGCGGAGTGGGGTCTGCAACTGCTTTATAAAGGATCATGACTCTGGGTCCGGAGGACCTGTCTTATGGCGCCTCCGGTTCTTAATACTCCTAACGTCAGAAACTGCTTTATAAGGGATCATGACTTTCGCAATATTCTTTGCGCCTCCGCTTCAATGATTGCACCGCGTAGTGGGGTCAGAAACTGCTTTATAAGGATCATGACTCTCGCAATATTCTTTGCGCCTCCGGTCTTAATACTCCTAACGTCGAATAAGAAGCCTACGGCTGGGTCCCAGATGCGCGAAGCGAAGCGACTTAAGAGGAGTGCAAGGACTTTCCATATTAGCCTTTGTGAGTCATCAACTCAAATTGAATTGAGCCTGCGGCTATTTAAGAGCTTTTCTTTGGAATCAGACTTTTGAAGCTAAATAATGAAAGGGATCATTCCGCAATATTCTTTGCGCCTCCGGACCTGTCTCGCAATATCCTTTGCGCCTCCTCAAAAAGAAAGAATGTCTCAATATCCTTTGAGCCTTGTGCAAAGAACAAAAACAAGGGACCAGATGAGCAAAGAATATTGCGAAAGAATATTGACTGGTCGTTCTCATTTGCTTGGGAAAGAGAATGGGGTGGCCTCAAATCCCTCAAGGATGAATCTCCTCCATGACTAAAATCCCACTCTCAAATCTGAAATAACCCCTAGGGGCTAAAACAAGGGAGGTCCAATGGGTGGTAAAAAGAAGAAATTTTCTATGCTCAGTCGCTGATTTAGCTAAAGCTTTAGGAAGTCTTTACTACTTCTTTCTCGGTGGAGAAGTTCCGGTTGGCATATGCTTACCCCGATCGGTGACCTATGTAACTAAACCCATATGGGGGGAAAGCTGAATTCCTTCTCAAAAAGGCACACCTAGGGGTACTGGAACTATATCAAGGACGCGGATTGAAGAACAAGACGTAAAGCTAAGCTTTTTCAACAGAAACTGATCGGTCTTCGCCCGTGGCTCTTGCTTGAGTTCTTTCTTTTCTTTCTTAATTCACGGATTATGTCAGTGTGAATGAGAACGAGTAATAAATCAAAGGTGCGAAGAAGTTCGACTTTCTATATATCAGTTGAGAAGAGCTAAGCTCGAACGACTTCTTGCCTATTGGTCTCAAGATGTCCCATTTTCTCGTAACCGCTAGATGAAAGGTAAGACTTGAAGGAGTTCATTCCCTCATGAGAGAAGAAAGCCTCATACAGATCAATGAACAAGGGGGGCGAAGAGCAGTCTTCACAAGAGCAAGAATAGGTTGATCGTAAGGCCTCTCGCCTGTAACCTACGGCAAGGAATGCTCCTTCTAAGAAGAAAAGAAAATCAATGAACAAGTCAAAGGAACCTAATAAATACTGGAGGCACGGAATCTCCTCCGGATACGCCCATAGGGTTCGAAGAAGATCGACTTAAGTCAATGAACAAGGGAAGCGCATTTATATAAGTTCAGAAGAAAGGATGAAGATAAGGCCTAATTTTTGGAATCAGACTCCTCCTTCAGCATAATCTATGAATGATCGGAGCTTTTCATATTGCGGAAAAGAAGAAAGGCTCTTTGAAGATTGAGAAATCCATTAGAACGACCGAAGTTGAATCAGAATGAGTGCAGTTTCGAGAGGATTAGGAGAGAGAGATATCTAATAACAAATCAATGATTCCACTCTTTGAACAATCAATGAAGAAAATCAAGGCGGCAAATAAAAGGTGAATATACTCAGTTCCATTAAGAAGTCCAAAAAGAAAGGTCCAGATCCAATTAGAAGGCGGGAGAGGCGCAAAGAATATTGCGACGGAATATATCAAATTTGAGAGGAAGGAAAGCCTAGGTTCTAGAAGGCATAGGAAGATATTCAAGTAATAAAAGGCTCAAAGAATTTGAGAAAGAGGTTAAAGAAGAAGCTCCTCCTCAGAAGAGAAAAAGAAGAAAGACAAGTCCTTCGGAGCGACAAGGCGCGAAGCGAAAAGAGGCGCAAAGAATATTGCGAGGAGTATTGCCTGACTCTCAGAAGTCAGCTAGTAAACTACCTTCAGCGATCACTGATTCAATTTCTTCCCGGTCCGTGGTAGTTTCATTCTTCTTCCATATACTTTTCTTTTCCCTTGTCTTTCTTCTTCCCCACCTCAAGACGGCAGCTCAGCCTTACGAGTTCCCTTCTTGAAATAGATGCGTCAGTTCGTCAGAGTTGTGCATCTAGTGAAAGTAGAGTAGATGCCAAGCTAAGATAGCTAAGTATAAGGGAAAGCAAGAAGTTCGCAGAAGATATCCTTGTCTCAGAATCAAACCTAGTCTCAGTGCTTCCTTGGAAGGGGCTGTGCCTAAGAAGATCAATATCTTCCACTCTCGAATAGACTCTTTCTAAAAAGTAATACGAAAGAAAATTCCGGCTTGATGAATATAATAGCTTTTTTTTTGGAATCAGACTCGTCCTACGTCCGGAGTCCTACGTCCGGTCCGCAGAACTATCAAGGGTCCTGCTGAGTCATCCTACGTCCGGAGTCCGCAGGAGTTATCCTACGTCCGGAGTCCGGAAGATGAATCTGTAGGACTATCCAAAAAGGAGTAGGACCATCCATTAAAACTTTTAACTTAACCTGGCACCGGTCCGTGGTAGTTTAATTTGCACCTAGGCTTTCTTCCATTGAAGCAGAAGTGAGTATGAGATCTTTCGGATCGGCGGGGCGTTCATTCAGTAGATAGCAGAAAGTATTATCGAGAGAAAAAGGATTGGAGTAGGGAGTCCTCACTGACCTGAGCGATTTCGATCACCTAGCAGGCCTTTGATTTGGTAGGTAAGATCGCCAAAGCGTATCATCAGATTTGACTACGAAGGAAGGCACTCGAAGTGAGACCGTCTTGTGCAAGGCAAGGATAATTGGCCCTCTATCATCTTCGAGAGGGTAGACTTGGTAAAAGGGCCCCGACGGATTTCCAGAATGAGAGTTCGCCCCTCTCCTTACAGTCGAGCCGCTTTCGCCCCCTTTTGGGGCGATCAAGTTCCCGGCCCGAGACGCGTTCGTTGACAAAACCGCCTACGGTATCTTACCATCAGATACCCCGAGAGCGGAGGCGAACTGATCAAGGAGAAAGAGGCCCTACTCACTACAAAGGAATAGACCACAAGATCGAAGAGCACTCATGCCTCTATCAAGTTGACCGAGTAGTGATTCTATCAATCATGTACGTAGGGGGGGTGCTATATCATGAAAAAATCAAGCCATTTGCACCAGGCCCACCGCGCTTTCCCCTTGCCCAGATCGAAGCTCAGTCTTGGAAAGGTGACCCGGCCGGGAGCCCTTTAAGATCTTTACTCAGACCTCCGACTTATTAGAGAAAGGGGGTGAGAATCTCCAGACGACTTTCTTCAACCGCCCCTGTTCCAAGAGCTAGAGATAATCAAAGCCCACGGATGAAATATTCTTTTCACCTTTGGCAATTCCCGACCGCTTTCCCACCTTAATATCAAGGAAGCCCACCCCAGTATCATGAACGCAGAGCGCCGACTCTCACAACCGTGATGCTCTCGCGTAAGAGAAAGACAGAAAGAAATTCAGTCATTTTTCGAAAGGGTGAGGTGAAAAGAATATTTCATCCGTGGGATTCTTTGAGCCCTTGTGGGATCGGAACAATGTAATTGAGTGCTTTACCGAGTTCACGGTATTCCCGAATGAGACAGAACTTCAGATCAAAAAAGAGGAGCTGCTTATTCCGAGGAAAGGATATGCTACTTTAGCTTCTCGACCCCTCCCGCTCTGAATTTGCAAAGATGTCCCTTATCAATGAGACGACTGAGGCTCCAAGCTAATATGGATATAAACAAGTCCTTCGGACGTCACCTGGGACCCGTACGGAGGTGCAGATGAGTTTCATTACGTTGAATCCCGCAATATTCTTTGCGCCTAACTACGGGCTCAAGACGAGCGAAAGCGGCTCGCCGACGATAGGGGGAGAGGACGCCCTTAGTCGCAGCTTAATATGTGGAGCAGAAAGAATTGTAGGTCCTACGGAGTCAGGACATTTGTGCATCTTTGCGTTAATGAGCTTATTTTCTTTTCGTCAATATTCTTTTAACCTATTCATATTTCCGCAATATTCTTTCTCAAATTCTTTGATCCTCCTAAGAAATTGATAAGGAATCTTTGACCCCTTGCTTCTTTTCTTGGGCACAAACTTATACTTTATCTATCTATTGGGACAGATTTCCCTACTGAAAAAGGTCTCGTCACTTATACGATTTTCTCCCTAAAAGGAGAAATTTCAGCCAAAGGTGTGAAGCATGCTTCAGGTTCGCAACCTAGTGCTTCAAGAAAGAGATCCTTTCGACCCGCGGACCATTGATCTGATCTAGCAGCCACTGGTGGGCCCCTATCTTCTGCAACTGAAAGACCCTCTCGGAGCGCTTTCCCTTCTTTCTAGTCCCGGGGATCATCTATCCTAGATCCAGGTTCAAGGTTGAAGGTCCACAACTGGAAGTTCTTCTTCTTGATCTGGCTTCTCCAACTCTTAATGAAGGACCCTCTGACACTGGTCGATCGAAGAAGACCAGCGAAAGGTCGAGCCTTTTCAACCTCTTATTCCCTATCAGCCGACCTAGGGGGCCCCCCAACCTACCTGATGAGTGATCTGTCTTTCTTTGATGAAAGACTTCGAGTACTGAGGGGTGGGCGGCTGGAGCCCTTTCTCTGGCTCTTCTTTCTTCCATTCTTCTTGCTTTAGTAGTTTCAAAGTGGTCTTTCATATCTATCTCTCTTTCTCAATCTTCTTTGATCCTCTAGAACTAGAAAAAGGCTTTGAAGGAGTCAATCATGCCCACTACGCGGTTCGGTGGTTGTCAAATTCAGTCGTCTACTTGCGAAGCGCGGAACCCCACCGGGGAGGATCAAGCAGAGAGACCATAGCGAGACCAAGAAAGCTTAGTTCAAGGCTAGTTCATGCTAACTAAAAGACTGACCCAATTAGTCCATTTCTCACATTGGCATGAAAATCAGGTCTTGAGTCGGTTTTTCCAAAAGGCGCGAAGCTTTAGCCGGAGGTAAGGAATAAGACGATAAAGGAGCGGGAAGGCTAGAAGCGAAGGTTCAATGTAATATGAGTCGTGCAAGCGCAAATCGACGTAGGAGCGAGATAGGAGCCTACGGGTTCGCAGAAGATCGACTTAAGAGGCTCAATCATAAGATAAGTGGAAGATTGAGTTTACGAACGAGATAGAAGAGAGAGACGAAGCGAAGAGACAAAGAAAAGACAACTCCTTCTGTGAAGGAGCCCTTTCAATTAGAAGATGAACAAGGTGCAATGAAATATGCGTTGAATGAATGTGCAAATGTAGAAGGGGATTCCACCTTCTTTCTTCCTTCCCACTCCGTAAAATGCTTTGCTAATAATCTATTTCAAATTCCATTTTCGAAATTTTCCACATTTCTTGACTTTATTATCGTTAATGAGCGCTTTCTATAAAAAAAGGAAATCTCATAATTTGGCATGCCACCAGGGGACTCAAATTCTTTCGAAATCTTCTTTGATCCTCTTGAGTCTGAAATCTACCCCTATTTTTTTATGGATGTTCATTGCCGAGTAAATAAAAGAAAAGATGTGCGGGTGCGGATCAGCTCGACTAAGAAGGTGCCATAAGACAGGTCCGAAGGCGTCACAGTCCGAAGGACGGGGGATTTTCATACTATTCCTTTGGAGAAAGTTGCAGACCTTAGGCGAGAAGGATATTCTTGGATTTCAGACTCGTCCGGAGCGCGGATATTATTTCAGTTATTTAACAGCTTTTTTTCGGCTATTTAAGAGCTTTGATTTTCCACGCAATATTCTTTGCTCCTAGCGTAATCAGTCATGAAATCTTCGATGACTCTACCCGAGTCTGAAGTCCGGAGTTTATGGGAATAGGTTGAATGAATAACTTCAATCTTCAGCTAGACTTTCCAAAGGTGGGGTCGGAGAAGCTTGACCATAGGGTTATGAGGCAGGTCTTTCGCTTTCTTCATTCTTGAGTCAGTCACTGAAAGCAGAATCCGTCCCCAAAAGACAGAGTCAGACAGAGAAGTTCAGAGTCTTCAGTCGATGTTGCCGAACCTGGAGACCTCCTCCCTTTCCGAAGGAATACCTGATTTACCGCTACGTGGGTTAGGAGGACAGTCAGTTTCATAGTCATTCTATGTTGAAGAAGCAAAACAAGGCGAAGATTAGGACGCTATCATATCACTATTCAATATTCTACTCCGTTATACAGGTATTAACGAAGAAAGAAGAGGGTCGGAGCTCTTCTCAGTTTCATGATCTCTTTCATAGGGGTTGGAACCATAACATCCAGAGAAATCGGAACTGCTCTTCTCATTAGCCTAATAAAGGCATGGCCCCTTCCACATGCAAACTCAGGATCGGCAGACTCATAAGTACGAAAATCAAAGTCTCGCTTAGGGGAAAAGGAGCGAGACCAGTCCTCCGGACAAGTTAATAGGCTTTTCCGAAGGAAGGAAGAGGTTCAAAGAATATTTCATGAACTCAAATAGAAGATCAGTTGCGGATCGATAGGGAATTGATAGAATAAGAGTGAGCATTCTCTGGAGAATAGGTTCAAAGCAACCTAGCTGCTACACCGGCCGAGTTTCATTCATCTTCTTGAGTGGGGTCCCCTGAATCTCCGCGAAGCTAGAACTCAGAAGCGAGGGTCAGGTCAAAGAATGATCGAAGATCACGAGTCATAGTCTGATATTGAAGGAAGTCATGATTCAAGGGGTTAGGTCTAGCTGGTGTATTTGGCTAGTCCAACTCTCTGGGAGGATAGCTACTTTATAGGGATAGGGAGATCCTGTCTTTTCTTCAACTTTGATCATGAGATTTCTTCTTACAAGAAAAGAGAGGGATTAAGGTAGCTTGCTCCTAACGAGAGAACCTGGCGAAGGGAAAGAGAACTTCTGACTCGAGGACTCTTTACCGGTATTTTGGATGATTTCCCTGCAAGTCAAAGCCCTTCTAAAGAAGAAAAAGTAGGATCGGTAGGCTCGCTTTATTACTGAGTTGACGACCTATAGGGGAAGGAAGGAGGAGGGCATTTAATCAGTGATCTTTAATCAGTTATCTTTCAAAAGAAAGGTAGATTGTGCACGCCCGAGCAGCTATAACTCGTAATGCAAGGGAGGTCTACAGCTTCTTTCCCTTAGTAGGATCAGAATCAGTCTGCCTGCTTCGAGATCTTTCCGTGGGAAGTAGAGGAGAGAAGGAAGGCGAGAGAAAGCTTCTTTGTTCCGATCCCTACTCTCTTTTTTTCAACATTTCAGATAATAAGAAGAAAGACCTAGGTCTCCTTCCATCTCACCAATACAGTCTCAACTTCATAAGCCCCTTTGTAGAAAAGAGATATGGGAGAGTCCTCTGGAGCTTGATTTTTGTCCCTACTACAGAAAAGGAAAAGGTCCCACTACGCGGTATTCAGTCTCGACCTAGGAGGGATTTTTCTTCTGACTCCTTATCCGGTATTTCTGCTATGATAGAATCCGAAAAGGAAGAAGGAGCAGTTGCGGTAATTAGCTCTTTCATCAGAAGAAAGAGAAAGAGGGACTTGTTCACACTCACACACATGGATTCAAACCCTCTACCAAGAAAAGACTTTGATTTGACTCTTTATTCCACTCAACCGGGGAAAACCAGAGGAGACTCCTACGTCATCACCTACGGCAAGGTTCTCAGAATATTGATCTTTACTTTACTATTTTTAGATTACTATGCGAAGCGCATGAATTAAAGAGAGAAAGAAAGTCGCGCAAAGAAGAACTCGAGAGGTCAAAACCATGAAAACGGGTCCTTTTACCGCTACGTGGGATTGAATGTGAAATGGGCGGATTTTCCTTTCAAAGTGGAAGCCCGCCTATAGCCCAAACCTCATCTTTAGTTATTTGAACTAAGAAATCGTGCATTTTGAACCCCGCAAAAGAAAGCGGAAATCTGAACAAGATCCCTGCCTTTCTTTTGTTGCCTTCTCCTTAATAATTGCTCGAGCTTAGCTCTGATCAACTGAAAGAACTCCTATCCTTATATTAGCTGAGAACCTGAGAAATGACTTCCAAATGGCTGATTTTAGTCGAGAAAATGTCTATCTCGCCTAGGCCCCTCATGAATTTAGATCTTTCCCGCAGAGTGGGAAATGGCGGATTTGAGGTTCACTTCAACCTGGGGAAATTACAGGAAAACGAGTCGAGTAAAACAAGAAGTCAAAGAACCCTTAAGAAAAGACATTTAAGCGGAAGCCTTGTTCAAAGAATATTGAAAGGGATATTGTGCGGCGCGAGCTACGGGATCAGCTGAAGAAGGGTCCCTTTCGGGAGATAGAGAAGTGCCTACCTCGGAGAAGCCTGTCTCGGGGAATGAAGTTGCTCGACCTTGCCTTTGTTCTTTCAGTTGCAGGTGCTACAGTAGTAGACTTAGCTGAAGTTCTTTCTGCTCTTCCTGAAGTTCCTTCTTTCATATTAGAAAGAGTTCACTCATAAATAGCATTGATGAGAAAACTCGGTTTGAAAGCAGAAGCTAAGTCAGCGCGAGAAAGCCCAGTCTAAGGGTCGGAAGAGGTTAGAACGACCGAGTACGCTAGAAGACCAGATTTAGATCTTTCATCAGAGGAGAGTATAAAAGATTCCCATTAAAGAAAGGAAAGGGAATCGGGAGCAGAGGTTGAGTCATGAGAAGTAGTAGCCATGTCATCAGAGGTAGCATTTGAATAGGAATCCCGTCTATGAAGCTTTACTGAGTTGGAGAGTGGGAGGGGTAGATATAGCCTTTACCTAGTGGGATCAGAGTGAATAGGACAGAGAGAAAGAGTTGGACAGAAAGAAAGAGCTTACCCTTTTTTTTTCGGGTGCAGTGAGAAAGGTAACTTCAAGACAAATCCGTAGAGGCGCAAAGAATGAGAATTTTCCACAGAAGCTTCACTCTTTGTCTTCTTTCTGATATTTTAGGACCACAAAAAAGGAACTATAATCAAACTATGTGAATTTCTTTGATAGGCTTTCTTCTTTCATTGCAATTAATTAAACTACTTTTTTCCTTCGTCATCTGACTTTTTCGAATCTTGATATATAACGATAATTGAGTTCAAAACATTTCTTGATCCTCTCTTTATCCGGACCAGAAACTAGAACTAGAATCAAACAATGTTCATTTCTTTGATAGGCTTTCTTCTTGAATTGCGTTTTCCCGTCTTTTTTCCTTCTAAATCTGACTTTTTCTCATCTTTCTATTTAACGAAAATAGAGAAATTTTTACATCTTTTTCATGAAAAGTTGCTGCCAGCCATACCCCAAAACCTAGCATTTTCTGGGAATTCACTCTAGCACAAAGATGTCAAAAATCTAGCTCTTCAATCTAGCAGATTAATTTTGAGCTTCTTTCATTCTCAATTCATTCATTGATTTGTTTTGAGTCTCGTTATTTCATAACCTTCGGACGGACATCCATATTCATCTGAAAAAGAAAAGGAGCGGTTAGGAGTTGAATGAAAGCGAAAGTCCTTATCCTTCCCTGAAAAGGCTCAAAGAATGATCGAGGAGTGCAAAAGGAGACGGAAGAAGTTGAGAGAGTTAAGCTCGACCTACGGGAAGAGGAAGATTTGTCGCAGTTCTTCTTGTTATCGATCGGTCTTCCCACGGAGCGGTTGATCAGTTTCACATGATCTGGAAATTCTCTCATAGAAAGCAATACGTGGTATTTCTGAAAAGACAGGTAGCGTCCTACGAGAAGCACACATGGAAGCTGTGAATCGCATTCTGAGATAGTGGAAAACTACTCGTCTGATGTTCCCCTGACAGAGAATGTATTGAGGCTTATACCGACTCTGTGATTGGGCAGTTACTGACAGAAAGTAGTCCACTTCGGGATACTCTACGGGGGTAGAATCTTCTGACTTGGAGGACTAAGCAGCAAGGGTTCCTGTAAGTCAACCATTTCGCCCCTCTCCCCCTTCTCATGAAAGTCTGTTCAGCGGACGGAGAATGTGTCTGAGCCAGCGATTTACAATAATCCATTGAGAAATCAGACAGGCCTTAATACGTACGAGCTTACCCTCATCAGCCTCAAATCCAGAAACGACTTTTTCAACGAAAGCAAGAAAAAGAACTAGAGCCCTTTCAAGGGGTACTGCCACTGGGAGAACTGAGGGGTAGAGGAGAGGATTTCAGTGTCCCTCCCAAGCTAAGCATTCCTAAACTTCCTCTTGATCTCCGGTACGGATGTGCGAAAGGAGAGAAGTCAAAGAAAGCTCCAGATGAGTTTCATTGAGGCGCAAAGAATTTGTGGAACTCCTTATCAAAGAATTTGAGAAATCCATATTCAAATCTAGGTCAAAATCGAGAAGAGAGTATATCTTTCGACCAGTAGTAAGCGCTCGGCCTTGGAAATTCAACTACCACGTACCGGTCAAACCGCCTAACTCAACTTACTCCTTACCTTTGCAACCTAGCCTGATTCTGAAATCAAGAGAAAAGTCAATGAGAATAAAGTCAAAGACTTTGCGAGGAGTCCGAGCCGAATAGAAAAAAGAGTGATTGAGGCTAGTCCTACCCGGTCCGGGGTAGCTTAATTAGTCATTGATTCTTTCTCATTCAAAAAATCAGCCTTTCCCCCTACGAAGTCTGCCAAGTTCAAGATCGGACTGCGCTACCTCTCCTTCGCTGACTCTGGATCCTTGATTTCATCAATCTCATTTTTTTCCTTTTTTCAGATAGTGGAATTGGGAATGTGAAATTCTGAAATTCATTGATCGGGGAATGCTTTTTCTCTCTCTTTCCTCATCTTTTCTTCTTTATAGTACGACTAGGTTTATGGAATAGCGAGACCAAAGGAAGAGGAAGTTGGAAGCCCAGAGTCGGGAGGAGGAAGGGAACTGAACTCATCTGATTGAGTAGGATCTGAATCAGTCGATCTTGCAAAATCCCCAAAAGGAGTCAGAGCAAAGAAAGCAAGGGTCCTAAATTGAATTTCTTAAGCTAATTAGAAGGGAAACTTCTCCATCTTGAAAAGAGCGATCAAACCTTTCGTTCAGGCTAAGAAAAAGCCTAGGATCAGGATAGGCTTTCGCGTAGTGGGGGTTTCTCAGTTCTCTTCCGTCTTATTCCATAGGTTTAGTAGGTTCTGAGGTAGAAGGAGCCGATCATTCTTTGAGCCTGAATTCACCCATTTTCACTTATTTCGATAAGTTGATGATTTGACTGATTTTTTTCCATCTCTCCTATAGCTCTTTCTCATTCATTCTTCATTTTCCCGCTTCGTGGGAAAGAGTTCAAGAAGAAGAACTCGACTCAAGAGTCAAATAAGAAGATAAGCTCCGCAGCCCACTACGCGGGGGGAAAAAGGAAAAAAGCGAAGGACGTTTGAATAAGAAAAGAGTCCGTGGCTGCCCTTGTGGGATCGGGGTAAGGAGTCTTTCCTGACTGGATGGGTCTGAATATCTCTTAAGAGAAAGAGAAAGAAGGGAGGGTGAAGAAAGAAAGAACTATCTTGGGTAGTCGGAAATGAAACTACCACGGACCGGGAGCATTCTCAGTAGTATCCTTAGATGGCAGAGGTTGAGTCATTATCATTATCTCGCTCTCTCACGGAAATCGGCATCGGAATGAGACCGATAGGAATTCGAGGAGGATTTCTTCATTCTTCTCAGAAGAGTCAGTCAGGTTCGGGCCCGCTGAGTAGGTATAGGATCCGGACATCAATTCTCAATCTCCGCAATTCAACTACCACGTACCCCTTCTTCCAGGAGAAGTATAGGCCGTACCCCTTCTTCCAGGAGAAGTATAGGCAAGAAGTAGTTTCAGAACAAGTCTTAGTAGGCTTCGTCTTCTTCGATCGATCGGGAATGAAAGGCCGTCGGCCTTGAAGGAGAAATCCTTGGATTCCCATCTTCTCACTCTGAAAATACGTGATTTCATTCTCTTTTTGGAAAGAAAGCGCAAAACTCGACAAAGAGGAAGGACTGACGGGACTCTTTTCTTCGGCAGAAGGAGAATCAGTCTGATTATTACGGGATCCTCGTAGAGAAGAGCGGAATCAGAAGTCAAGAGAAATTCTGTCCCAGAGGAGAGGAAAATTCAGTCTCCGCCCCACCTCAAATTCTTGCTGAGTCAGCGGAATCATAGGTCCCCTTTTCAGGATCCGGGCTCCTTCTAGGGTGATGAGGAAGAAGAATGAAAACTACCACGTACCGCTTGGTTCTAATCTCTTGACCATTCCCAAGGCCGTCAGCCTAAGCTAAGCTTTCACTGTAGAAAGAAGGTTCTTTCTTATAAGAAAAGGAAGTTCAATGCCACGAGTCACGAATGAATGAAGGATCCGATCTCAGACCTCAAGCAAGAAAAAAGAGAAAGATCTAGATCTCAGGCGGACTCCCGGGGACATCAACTTCTTCCACTCCCGAGTTCGCCCAGCCCGCCCTTTCCAGAGCACTTCCTTCGCCATGGTTGGCTTTTCTACCGGTACGTGGTAGTTTAATTAGAGGTTAATATGGCCTTGATTCGCAAATTCTTTTCTCCTTGCCTAATTCATTAATATGGATTTCTCTCATTCTTTTCTTTGCTTTTCATTCTTTGAAATTGAGGTTCATGAGAAGATTCAGTGATCCACTACCGAAGCAGAAGCAAGCTGAACCTCATCTCAACTCCTCTCAACTCCTACTCCGCCTTCTGAATTGAGTTGGGAATTCTTGTTAACGAGTTCATTCTTCATCCTTGGTTTATGCTTTGAAGCTAGTTCCAAGATAGTGAAATTGTGGTTTATCTTTTCTTCTTTCTTAATGAGCAGATTGATTCAGTCTTCCACATGAACTTTTATAGGATAGCGAGAGGGATTCAGATTCATAAGACAAATCCATAGAATCTGGGTTTCTGGGACAAACTTCCCACCAGCATCAGATCTAGAACGAGGCTCCGTAAGGAGTTGACTTGACCCGACTAATTTCAGAGAGCGAAAGCAGCTTGACCTACGAGGGAGGACGAGGCGCCTCAATCACAGGGAGGAGGAGTTAGGCTCGACCATAGGGAAGAGGGAAGACCCTTCTTCTTCAACCGAGAAAGCTCTCATTCCTATTGTTGATGATAGGCTTTCCTCTCCTTTCAGTCGAGCCTCTTGTTGTCCTTTGCTCGATCCTTCTTTGCTTTCAGCCTTTTTCCGAGTGGAGAAAGTCAAGAGTCAAATTGGGATTGGGACATGAACATCTGAATCTATTTTCAAGGCAATTGAGTGAGAAGTTTGAGGCCTGGGCCTGACGATCCCATGACCAGAGCTTTCCGAGCGAACAAAAGAACCTCTTCAACGAAAGCCAAGGACGGCGTCAACAAGAAGAACTAGGACAATGGATCCCGGTCCGTGGTAGTTTAATCGCTGGTGGGGCATTTACTAAAAAGCTAACTCCCTTTGTTCTAGTCTTGATAAAGAGAAAAAAGGGCTAGGCTTTTTTTTAGTAGGTTTGGAAGCCTAGGGTCAAAGCTCATTGATAAGGTATTACGAATCAGAGTTTTGCCTTGTACACTTGATGAGTGGATGGTGCGAGTGTAGCCGGTTGAGCTTCATTACCTTTATTCAGGAAAGAGTCAAGAACTCTCCCTTTTTTTTGGAGTTGTGCGCAACTCATAGTAGCCTAGTTCGCGCTGCTGGAGAATTCTTCTTTTTCCATCAAATAAATAGGGGTGGGGTTCTTCTCCTTCTTTTGATGGTCTACGGATTCCGGAAAGAGGGAATAAAAAGACCTCTACCACTCGCAAATTCTTTGCCCCTCTCCCTACGCTCGAGTCTCTTCGCCCCTCTCCCTACGCTCGAGTCTCTTCGCCCCTCTCCCTACGCTCGAGTCTCTTCGCCCCTCTCCCTTTCTTTTCTTGTCTTTTTTCTTATCTCTCGTGCTAGAACTCTCCCGTAGGTCTCCTTCCTTCTATCCTTGATGCCCGAAATCACTAGGTAAAAGCTCTTCCTGGGGACCTGAAAGACAGAGCCAATTCCAAGGCCCACTCCGCGGTTGAGGCCTCGTCCCGTCCCTCTGTAGTGGGTCGACTTACTTTGTCCCTCTCTAAGAGCGCTTTCCTCCTTTTTTTCTTGAACCCAACTGAACTCAAATTCTGATCGCCTTCTTCCCCGACGAAATAGAGTGGTGAAAGGGCTTTCTTCAATCTTTGAACCTTGCATGAGGATCGGTTCTCATATAATAAAGAGATTCAGATCGGACGGAATATCG
>NC_066863.1:9572134-9596118 GCF_025177605.1 Cucumis melo
GTTGAGGCGAGACCGTCCTCACTGGTCGAGATAAAGGGAGAGAATTCCTATTTATCTGAGCCCTAACCCCTCTACAACTCTTTAGTTTAGTGATTTGAGGACTCCTCTCGTCTTCTTTGCGCGACTATTCAGTCCCGCGGAGATAGTCATCTTTGTTCTAGTCTTTTGAAAGAGAAAAAAGGGGCTAGGCTTTCTCTCCTTTCAGTCGAGACCTTGCCCTAGGTTTAGAAGGCTCCCATAAATCAGAGGTTAGGAGTTCAGTCTGATTTTGATTCCAAATAGTCGCTTCTCAATATTCTTTGAGCCTCGTCTTGACCCTGATTTACCCCTTATTCAATTTCTTAGAGAAATGCGCTTCGCTTCTTCTCAAATTCTTTGAGCCTTACCGGTCCCGTGGTAGTTTCATTCCGAAAAGGTAGAATCAAATAAACGAAGGTCTCGACGGGTGGGACATTGAATTTCAATAAAAGGAGAATTTCAAGCCTTGGTCGGCTAGGCCCAGGACAGGAAGAGTCACCTTGTTCACATTCTTTCTACTCAGAATGAGAAGGAGAATAGGTTCAGAGCAAAGAAAGCTGCTACACCGGGACCGGGAGGAGTGGATACAGTCTATGAATAAGGAATATTATTCTCTAATTTCATCAGTCTTCTCATGATCCCTTCGTATTCTCAAAGGGAATAAGTACTCTAAGTGGCAGGGACCTCATCCGGAAGACTGAGTTTTCCGCAGTCTCTTTCCCAAATAGAAAGGCTGAGGACTCCAACCTTTTAGATTTGCATTATTGCGAGTTGATCATGTGCCCTAGCCGGTCTTCTTTGTGGAGATCCGAGTCCCGGTTCCCTTTCAGATAATGGAAGAATCTTCCTCTCTTCGACTCAATTAGATCTCTCCTCTCATGAGAAGATAATACAAGAGAATGAATAATAATCAGATATGAACAAGGGCTCAAGTAATAATCAGATATTCAGATGCTCAGCTCTTCTCTTTTCTCTATCTGGAAATCAAGAAATTTCTCTCTTCTTCTCTGAATAAGTTGAAGAGACAAATCTCAGTCCTTTATCAATTAGATCTCTCATCTTCCTCCTTTATTTACTACCTCTCTCTTCCTTCGGAACCTGCTCGACCCCCACGGATAAGATAATGACTGAAAAAGAAATAAGTAGCATTCTTCTTTCGACTCCTTTTCATCTTTGTTCAGAGTCCGGGGAAAATACGAAAGAGACTCTTCTTGTTAGCATCCGAAAGTCAGAACTCTTTCCATTGTTATTGACTCGATTCTCACTCTTATTGTCATAATTCCCCTACTTTTAAGGACTCTTTTCTCATGGGTGGGAGCTCCATTCTGAATCTAGTCCTACTCCTCTTTTGGGACTACTTCTGCTTGATCCCTTGATCTTCCCCCCTTGACTCTGAAACTACGAGTACCTTCGCCTCTCTCCTTAACAGTCGCTTCGCGCCTCACTCGACTCAATTTCTGAGAGCCTTGGATCTCAACTGCTACAACTCTCCCGTAGGTCTCCTTCCATCTCGCCTTTCCAGTCGCTTCGCTATCGCGCCTCTTCCCGTAGGTTGAGCCTTCCTCCTCAACTTCTGAAGCCGAATAAACTACCCCACTACGCGGTGTAGAAGGAACAAGGGTAGAAGTCGATTTGTCCGCTTGGACTTACTTAATGAGCGGAGTCTTCCGACGAATGAATCTCCTTTGCACTTGTCCGACCAGACCGTGTGCGCGTGATCGATCCTTAATTGGTCGTCTAGTTGGTGAGGTAGGGAATTCTTCGAGGGGCAATTAAGAAGAATATGGGTTTAGTGACCACAAAGAAGAGAATGAAATCTCTCTCGCAAATATAAAGAGAAAGAAAAGATAGAAAGAAAGTTGACTTCAACCTACTCCTCCTTTTCCGTCTTATTCCCTTCGGGTGAATTCAGGACAAAAGACTAGAAACCCAGTTCTATAAGAAAAACTAGTAGAAAAGAAGACGAGGACGGGTGACTCTGGGTCCCGTCCTCAGAAGAGCTAATTCGTGGACAGGACGCCTCTGTCCGGGTCTCGGCCTCTTTTTGACTTTTAGTAAGTCTTTGGAATCCTTCTACTTTTCGGAATGAGAATGAAATTCTTTCCTTGTCTTCTTCTTGAACTTCTACTTTTTATGAAAATCGGCGAAGCCCTAGGTAGGGTCATCAAGAATGCCTGGTGGGTTAGCGGAAGTTTGAAGCCGTCAATCTCTGTGGGAAACCTCTGACCTTGTTCATTGAGGTCTCGCTTCTGATCTTCTACAATTTCCTTGCTGAGCACCTTGATTCACACTTTCTTGAATCTCTACCTCTGTTAAGGAGGAAGAAAAAGACAGAGAGAAAGTGGAAGAAATTCCAAGCCTATCCAACAAAAGAAAGGCTATAAGAGGAAAGCCTATCAAAGTTTCAGTGGTTTTCTATCCTTTCATAAAAAGAAGACGAAGACAAGAAGAAAAGAAGAAGAAGATCAGACTGCTCCTACGGAGCCGGAGCGGTCCAAAATCTAAGTCCGAGGCCTCAATGAAAGATCAAGCCCTTGTTCATTGAGTTGACGAGAGAGCTCTTTTACAGTAGTTAGGATCCTTCCTCATACAGTAGTTAGATCATACTCTAACTAAAAGAGTGAATCTTAGAGAAAGACATTTCCGGAAAGAAGAGCTAGAGCTGGAACCTCGGATCACCTAAGGACCTAGCCTTTCCTACCACTAGGACTTTCCGTAGGCCTTTCTCCTTTCTCTTATAAGGAAGGAACCTTTTTCTAATAGTTGAGGCTCAAAGAATTTGAGTAGTTCAAATCACAAGGAAATGAACAAGAATTGACGCAGGTTTCTACTATCTCTCTCACGCAGAAATCCATAAAGACGAAAGGAAAGAGGTTTCGCCAACGGAAATTTCTCGACTAATTAAGCTAGCACGGACCGGTGGCGTGGCTATTATCATTGCCACAGAAAAGCACAAGGACTCCCAAGAGCACTATTAGCTCTCTTCTTCCCCTTCCTGCCTAGGTTCGGTTCTGACAATTCTTTCTAAGCGGAACTCTCATCAGTCGAAATGAAAGATCACGAGATTGCATCCAAGCAACTTTGACGCCGACGACCTTTGCTAAGACTGTTCTTAAAGCACAAGGCGGAGTAGGAGTTGAGAAGGAGTTGACCTCAAGTTCTGTTCTTAAAGAAGGAGAAGGTGAGGATGGGGCAAGGGATGGACTTCTCTTTCAAGATCGGCAAATCGGTCTCGCTTTGACTTAGATTAGTAAGAACGAATAATCCTACTCATACAGGAAAGCAGCTGATAACCTGCCCCGAAACTCAGTAGTTGAGTTCAAAAATACCTCGTTCAATACCCCTTCCCCCATTGGGATAGCTGCACCCTTGAAGACCGATCCAACTAAGCAGTCCAAAACCTCTGATTTGGCTCCTACTCCGAGGCAAAGAACTACAAAAACGGAAAAGGGAATAAAGAACCTACTTAAAGGAACTTACGGCAATCAATGAACAAAGGGTTATGACTTTCTTATCTTATTCTTTCTGAACCTACTAAAGAAAGCCGCTACGTGGGGAAGATAGAAAGACGAAAGGAAGACCTACTTAACCTACTTAAAGGAAGAGCTCCCAATAAACCTACAGAGGGGAGCGCAAATCAGAGTCCTTCCCCTATTAGAAGGACGGAAGGAAAGGCCTATCTAAACCTACTAGAGAAAGCCCCACTCCGCGGAATATATGGTAAAGGAAGAAAAAAGAGGACAAGGACTACTCCGCTACTTTCAGTGGATAGGTCGGACCTCTTTTATCCACTAAAGAAAAGATGGAACTCAAAGGTCAACTGGAGTAGCTTAATCTTCGTCCAAGAAACCTACGGCATATGGAGTCTAGGCTTGATTTTCCTTTCTTCTTTTTAGTTACTAAATAGGGATTGGATTTGACATTCTTCCATTTCCCGACATGAAAGACCTACTTTTTTCGTGCCCGGTTCCGTTCCAAAGAGGGAAAAGACTAGAAAGACCCACTACGCGGTGGCCCATTGACGAGGTAGGGGCGGGATTCCTCCTCCCCGTGGTTGAGTGAAGAACTCAAGAGGCCTCACATGCCATCCCGCTACGTGGGATCCCCGCGAAGGTCCCCAATTCGCTGAGACTGAAAAGAAAGAATCTACGAAAACGAAGTATATTCAAAAATTTCTATATAGCATAATAAAGAGTCTCATTCTATTAATATAATATGGAACTAAAAAGAAGAATTCGGAAGCAGGGCGTTCTCGGGCTAGCCGTCGTCGTTGAGTCAGGTCTTCAGTCTTTCAGTTTACAGGTTCAGTTAGAGTCTGAGATCTTATCTAGGAATCCGTCTCTCCAGTTAGTCTTGGGTCTACGACTATGCCTTTTTCATATGGAAAGGTTTGATATGATGAAAGAATAGGAAAAACTCTTATTCATCTTTACTGAGTTCACGAGAAGGATTTAGCCGAGGAGAAACCGGCGCTCAATCGTAAGCTCGACACCTGCCTGATTCGGAAGCGAGAACAAAGCCTAAAGAAGAAAGCCAAAGGGTCAAAGCCCTCAAGAAAAAATCAAGGAAAGCCAGATCCATTGAGGCGGAAGTTTCAGTGGACATAATATCTAAAGATAGGCTTTCCTCTTTTGAGTACTCCGGAGGGGATCAAGTTCAGAAAAAATTGCATTTTGATGCCTCCAGAAGACCTTGTTCATAGCACAAGTCCAAGAAAAGAAAAGACAGATTTTTGACAAAGGTTTGATATTATCTCCATAAAAGGTCAATGGAAGTCCTACTATACTACGTCCGACTATCGATAGAGAAGAGCTTCCATAAATCAGTCGGCTAATAAATGATGAAAGTCGATGAAAGAGAGAAGACTAACAACGGCTCGTGTTTTTCTACTTTCTATTAAGGCCTTTGTTCTTCAATCTGATTTTCACCCTTTATTTCACTGAGTTCCACTCCTTTTAAGGATAAGTCTTTCTCAAATTCTTCTCAAAAGTCTTTGACTTTATTCTCATTGATTCAGTCGAGTTATTTCATAAGGTCCGGACTAGCTTATCCTACTCCGCCTTGCTTTTCTTATGAATGATATTCGCTCTTTTTTTCTTGTTAGTGGAGAGAGTCCTTCGCAAATTCTTTGCTCCTTGCGTCAAAGATGTTACAATCAAAGGCCTTGTCTCTTTGGGTTTCATCCGTGGGCGAGAGGCAAAAGGGCTCATTTACGGGGCGAAAGATGTCTTCCCTTGTTCATTGATCGTTCATACATTCTATGAAGAATCTCATAATCGCCGACCATTGAATGACTAGTTCCGACACTCTTTCTACTACATGTAGAAGAAAAGAAAGAACTACTTCTGCCACAGAGACAAGACAAGCAAGAGCCACAGCTGGTCGAACTGCCGCCCACCTCTGTGTGAGGAGGAGCTGCTAACTTCCGATCTGTCTTCTTCTTGCACGGCGGGCGCTCCTTCATGGACGGTTTTCATCCTAGGCTTTCTTCAAAGTCAATACCTTCTTTTGAAAGTTGGGAATAGAGAGAGTGAATAGCCGCCTCCTTGGAACATTCCCCTCCGATCTTTCTCATGATGTGCCTTCGTTATCTTCGTCGTTCCCAGATGAAAGAGAAAGCGGGGAGGATACAAGAACGAAATCTAGTTCAACAACTCTTGTTTTCAACCACTGCGACTGGTGCAAGAGAAAGGGATGGGACAACCTAAACATAAGGATACCAGGCCATTGGGCGAGCAACTGAGTCCCCTCTTCCACTTTCTGATGTCCACTTTTCGTGAGTGAGTTTGCTTTGTTTGGAGATTCTATCATCAAACGATATTATATGAGTTCATTCACAATCTAAGCTTTTGCTTGAACAAGAGAAAAGAAGTTCAGCTTGATAAAGTCCTTCTCACAAGATCCCTGCCTTTCTTTTCTTGCCTCTGGACTTCAGACTCCTTACTATTTTTGCTCCTCTCCCCCGTCCTCCGGACTATCCGTATTAACCTAGCTTTCGCTCCTCTCCTTACAGTCGAGCCGTCAACTCATCTGGAGCTTTTCTTTTTCTATTTGGCGAGCCGCTTTCGCTCTTTCGCAAATTCTTTGCTCCTACCGGTCCGAAGGACTATCCATTAGAGAATTTTGAGAGAAAATCTTCTTTTCACCTTTCTAGTCGTCCGAAGGACTATCCATATTATCCATATTAGCTTCAACGAAAACAGAATGGCGATCAGTATTTGAGTCGGACTATTTTAGTATTGATTTGAGGTTTCTACTAGCTGTATCATACGATCGTCTTCAACACTATATTACGGGTTTATGGGTAGAAGTCTGTCTCGGCAGCAAGGCCAGCCCTTCAGCCTAGAAAAGCGGGCCTTTTTGGAATAAGACTTTCGTCATATCTAAAGAGAAAGAAGAAAGAAGTACTATTAGAATAAGTCAATGATGATAGTAGGGAGAGTGGGAGGGAATTAAACTAGCACGGACCGGGATCAGCTTAGTATGGATAGTCCTTCGGACGGGTAAGAGTCAGACTTGGGTTCGGAGCAGCTCTCTGGTACGGATAGGCAGAAAGGACACCAAATTCCTAAACAAGACAAAAACCTACGTCATGCTTAAGACAAAACTTTCTGGTCTTCCCGCGGAGTGGGGCACACGGGGATCGGCCCTACGCACCGGGGACGTAGAGGTCAGAGGCTGTGTAAGAGACTGAGAGAGATAAAGATAAGTACTCAAGGTAACTTCAAGAGTCAGACTTCCAGTGATCAATGAACTTCAATATTCTTTGCACCTTTACTCGGAGAAAACTAAGTTCCCCCCGTATCGTAATCATTCCATTATCAGAAGAAATAGGTCCCTTTCACTCTTAAGAAAAAGAGTAACTCAAAGAGGAAGGGAAGAAGGAAGGAGCTCGAGCAAAGGAATCGGAAAGCGAACCGCTTAGAAAAAGCAAAGAAAAGAAGTAGGAGTTCTATCTGAGGATCTTTGGTCTTTCTTTTGTCAGAGGCAGACTTGGAAAGCGGAATCCGTCCCAAGAGAGTAGGACTCGAAAAAGATAGGATATGGATGAAATATTCTTTGAACCTCTCCCTTTGCTTGGATGGGCGGTTTTCATTGAAAGGAATAAAAAGAAAAAGGACTCAAATTCTCAATATTCTTTGTCAATATGGCTATTCTTAAATAGTGGGACTTCTCGAGCAATATTCTTTGGGCCTCCCGCTCCTTCTTCTTCTTTCTGGGAGTCCTCCGGACCGCTACGTGGGCCATAGATCTTTGCACATCTGCACCCTTGTTTTTTTTTGGATAGCTCTGACTTTGAAAAGAAAGAAGGACTCAAGTTCCATATAATTGCCTTTTTATGCCAAAATAGCGATTTATGCCACTTTGCTTATATAACGATAATTGAGTGAAAAATCAGGCATTTGACTTGAAAAGTTGCGTTCCGTATAGGCCCTGACTCAAAGAGAGATTTCCCTAGGAAAACAATTTCAGATGATCGGAACAAATACACAAAGGGCAGAACAAAGGGTAGAACCAAGAAGACAGAACCAAGAAGAGAAAAGGTGAGAACCAAGAACACATTCCACGAGAACCTCTTCTTTGTTGGGGAGTTCTATTATACGATGATGCCTCGCGCCTGGGGAGTTTCTTCTTGGTGTTCAGTTTCTCGTCTATGAGCCGACTAAGAATCTTGTGCACGAGCTCTTTACTTCTTTCTTCAAAAATCCGTATTTGATTTGATCCTACTCGTTCTCATTCATTCTACAATCTCAATCTAATTGCTTATAAAGCAACTCCAAGACCAACCCCTCGAGATCTCTTCGAGCAGAAAGAGATGACTTCCAAAAACTTCGCCTGAAATTTGGGGCGTAGGTTCTCAGGCTGAAAGGCTGTCTGTCTTTTTAGTGTAACTACTCCGCGGTACAGAATTGCCCTTGTGTGTGAGAAAGGAGAAATTCAGTCATTTCTTTACAGCATCGGATCGCGAACGATCGCCTAAATCACGGGTCGTATCTAGAGAAAGGAGGACCTCAATCTTTTTCCATTAGGGAAGGGGGCTCTGTTCTTTCACCCTTCTTGCTCCAGGAATGCTAAATTAGTGGCTGATTAGTTCTTCCCGAAGAGGCGGTTGCACTTGTTTAAGCTTTTCCCTTCTTTCATCAAGTAATTCAAGAAAGAGTCTCCCTTTCGCGGGCCTGTCTCGCTTGCTTATTTCTTTGTGTCTGAATTCCCTTCGTTTTTGGCTTTCAAGTCTCTACTTTATATATATATTCTTTCTCGATTTGACTACTTTACCCCTACTCAATTTCACATTCTCCCTAAGAAAGAAGGCATTTTAGGTGCATGGGTTTCAGAAGTTGAAGGTTGGGGTTGGACGCGCCCTAGCCTCAATAGGACGCCCCGTCAGCTAATATGCTTTCTAGGTGAGAACGACTGTAATTGCGCTCGATCCCACTACGCAGTAAAGGTCTTCGTATTTGAAAGCGCTCTTAGTTCAGTTCGGTAGAACGCGGGTCTCCAAAACCCGATGTCGCAGGTTCAAATCCTACAGAGCGTGGTTCTTGAATGAAATCGATCGTAAATGAGATCTACAGGCCAAGGCAAATCTCAAGCCTAATCACCCCACATTTCCGGGGATAAAGAAGGGCGAGATATCTCAATCCAAGTACCAAGATCAATATGGCACGCGAGAGGGTCCTTACGAGAGATAGGGGGGATCCACGGGTTGAAAGGAGCGAAAAGCAGCTTGACCCTTGCTTCTAGTATTTATGATAGGGTTTACTTGTACTTACCTGATTAGCGAGATTAGCTAGACGCCACTTGGCCGACAAGCCTTTAGGATTGATAGCCTATGAAAGGAGATCAGAGGCTAGCCCCATGGACGAGGTCAAGGCCGGTCAGAGAAAACTCAGACGCTTCTCGACGAGCCACTCTTTCAGTCTCCCTTTCTGCTGCAGGAATTAGAGAGAGAGGGCAGAAGTAGAGGATGCACCATAAGCCGGTGTTTACGCTGACTTAGGCGGTAGAAGTGAGTCTTCTTCGCTTTCATGTTCGCACAAATAGAGCTTCTTCTTTTCATTGTAATCAAAAGCCTAGTTTATCCCATGATTCTTCGTGAAAAGCCACTTTTCAGATAATAGATGAGAGTTCTCCACTGAACCTGATTATACGAGAATGAAGGAAGGGTAGTTACGAAACCCACTACGCGGTAAATCCAGATCAGGTCACCAGTCGTTCTCCCCTCTTAAGTCGAGCCAATCTACCTGGTCCTGGAAGTCTAGTTGTCGAGTTTCTTCCTTTTAGTGACTACGCTTGAAACTCCTAAGCGCTCCTTTTCTTTTGTCTCCTTATCAGTCGACTTTCTTCGAACGGCCCCGTGGGAGTCGAGTTCTTCCCTCCTTTTGAGTATATTCCACGTTTTTGGTTCTACGTAGCTTAATTAGTCCTCTCCTCTCAGTCGAGCACCGAAAGCTCCGAAGGAGGCTGAATGAATATGAGTTACCAACGATCCCCATTAGACTAATTGGATCTGGTCTAAAAGGGTAGAAAACTCCTCGAATATGAATTCAGCCCACTCCGCGGTTCTAGCTTATCTTCCATCGGTAGCAGAAGTGGTTTCAGGAGAGGATCTGAGATCCGTAGTAGCCTCATCCGTACTTCGAGTAGGGAGCTTCCAAGGAAAATAGAGAAAATCTCAAAGGCTGTCTCACAAGTCATTGAATAAAGTCAAAGCTCCTTCTCCAACCCTACTTCAAGTCAGAACCTACTAAACCTACTTACCGAAAGCGATTCTTCTTTCGTATTTATTTGCTTTTCAATAAAGGAAGATAGGCTTTCTTTCGTATTTATTTGAGGTTTAGTTTAGCCAACTTGTTAAGTAAGAAAAGTGCAGGTGCACATATGCTTAAGATACGCCGGATCGGTGTGTGACCTCTGTCCGAACGTCTTTCATTTCGCAGTCGAGCCCTCTATAATTCTTTGCGCCTCCGTAGCTTAATGCGAGCCCCTTTCGCTCCTCTCCTTTCAGTCGAGCCCCTTTCGCTCCTCTCCTTTCAGTCGAGCCCCTTTCGCTCCTCTCCTTTCAGTCGAGCCCCTTTCGCTCCTCGATCATTCTTTGAGCCTATTTCTTTATGGAAAAACCTGAATTTGTCTCCAAAGGCACAAAGAACCCCAAAACTCAGACAAAGGCAATTCCGTACCAAGAAGATCAGCGAAGGCGCGAGGAAGACCTTTCGCTAAGCTTTTTACCGAGCCTACGGCAGAACCTAAAATCAGTACGAAAGCCTATCGTCGGATCGATCGATCAAAAGGCTGTTCTCCCAGAGGCAGTGGCAGCTCTTGTTCATTAAGTCGCGGAGTATGCCTCATGAGAGATCGATCATGGTAAGGCCAATCGCCTGTCTTCTTTCATTCTCGTTAATGAGCTCTCTTTTCTTGACTTTCTGATCGTGAATGAGTGGACTAGAGTTCGTATAGGTCTGACTCTTTCTCTCTATCTTCCTCACTCTTGATTTATGGATGTTCATTGATCTTTCTTCTTATGAGCTTCGCGGAGTGCAAAGAAAGAGCTCCTTCTCAGTCTTAACCTACTAAAAGGGCTTAAAGGAAGACGTAGGTAGAAGGTTGAGTGCTTTTCTATTATCGGAAGACGAAAGGAGCTCGACTTGCTGCGTGTCTTCTTTGCTTCTCCGTCAAAACCGTCCGAACCCTTGTTTATCCACAGGTCTCATTAGATAAGGACACTCAAACGAGTCCAGAGGCTCGACTGAAAGGAGAGGAGGTCTCGACTGAATCAATGAATAAAGTCAAAGAATGATCGAAGAATTTGAGCTTTTCATTCCACTCATAATTAAGCTACTGAGGCCCAAAGAATTTGTGGAGAAGAATTTGAGGCGGATAGGTTTCTTTGTTTATTTGGTTTATCAAGTTCTTATCTTCTCTTTCATACATCTCTATCTTCTTTTCTGTCTTCGCAGACTATTGAAATAGTCTTTTCAATCATCAAAGACCTTGATTCTTCTGACTCAACCACAATTTCATGAAGGTAGCTTGCTTACTCTCAGCCGCTAGTTAGAGGGAAATCCGTTGACTGAGTTTATGCCCTTATGCAGTAAAGAAAGCAAGTGAGGCGGGCTAAGCTTCCATTCTCAGTAGAGTTTCAGATAGAGGATTCGATCTTGGACCTCTCGGGATCCGGTTCGAGAAAAGGTCCGATCCATTAATATCATGATTGGGTCGACCAGGCCAGATCGTCAGTGAATAGAAAATCGAAAACGTACATAGCAGTCCCAGCTGAAATACTTGGAATAATTCTACCACTTCTACTAGGAGTAGCCTTTTTAGTGCTAGCTGAACGTAAAGTAATGGCTTTTGTGCAACGTCGAAAGGGTCCTGATGTAGTGGGATCGTTCGGATTGTTACAACCTCTAGCAGATGGTTTGAAATTGATGATAAAAGAACCTCTTTCACCAAGTAGTGCTAATTTCTCCCTTTTTAGAATGGCTCCAGTGGCTACATTTATGTTAAGTCTGGTCGCTCGGGCCGTTGTACCTTTTGATTATGGTATTGTATTGTCAGATCCGAACATAGGGCTACTTTATTTGTTTGCCATATCTTCGCTAGGTGTTTATGGAATTATTATAGCGGGTTGGTCTAGTAATTAGGGGGCGGCCGTTCGGTCGCCTATGATACTAGGACCAATAGGTCAAAAATGGGTTTGTGCCGCAGGTGTTGAACGATCTACTCTACACAGGTGTGGGCTTACAGGGCTAGGGCTCAGAAACCCTTTCTTTCATTCATCAATAGGGCCCTGGCAAGGAACCTAAAATAAGTACGAAAGCCTAGGCTCTTAGTCGCAAATTCTTTGACTTTATTCATTGATTCAGTCTCGTCTCAATATTCACTAATTAAGCTACGTAGGACGAGTCAGAAATCCTCTCATTGAGGACCTTTGTTTTGGAGGGGTCCGCAAATTCTTTGCTCCTTGCCTAGGTTAATATGGATTTCTTTCCTTGCACTCCTTTTCATTGAATTTGAAGGATAAGGACTTTCGCTTTCATTCAACTCCTAACCGCTCCTTTGATCCTTATCAGATGAATATGGATTCAAGGTCCGTCCGTAGGTTATGAAATAACTCGTAATTAAGCTAGCACGGACCGGTTCAAAGAATTTTCAAGCGAAGTCCTGATCCCTGAACTATTTTCAGGAGTGCATTATTCAATAACTCGACTGATAAGGAGAGGGGCGAAGCGAATTCCTTATCAAAGAATGAGAGAAATCCATATTCAAATTAATGCCACTAAAAAACTAAAAGGAGGAGGAGTATAGTCTTCTTCCATATATATTAGTCCTCTGGAACCTCTTTGATCCACAGATGAATATGGATATAAACAAGTCCTTCGGCTCAAAAACAAGGGTTAGGACCAAAGAATTTGCGAGTGGAATTCACGAACGAATATGAGACTAATTAAGCTACTCCAGATGAGTCATGAAATGGAATATGAACCTATTCAGTCGCTTCGATCATTCTTCTCAAATTCTTTGATCCTCCAGACCTCTTTGATCCTAACGGAGGGCTCAAAGAATGTGAAAAGGACTGAGGGCTCGACTGAAAGGAGTCCAAGATTCAAGGAGGAGGCTCAAAGAATGATCGAGGTCCTCCGGACTTGTTCATTCCACTAATATTGTCTCATTGATAAGGGCTAAGTCAAAGATGGAACTAGACTAAGATTAAGCTACTCCAGATGAGTTTCAGAGGAATTTGATTTGAGAAGTGGAAGTCATAAAAAAGAGATCTTTCGATTCGTACCGCTACGTGGGATCGCTTGCTGGCCTATATATATTTCTATTGCTAGATCGCTGTCTTTTAACCCTCTCTTCTTCTTTGTCAACGCTACCTTGGACCTAAAGGAAAAGGCGCTACTTAGCCCTAGATTTTGAGAAGTCAGCGGCTGAGTTAGCCTAGCCTACCCTCTCAATGTATTGTATAGTAGGGTATAGTAGGCGAGCGAGTTAGCGAAGACGCTTAGGCTAATAGATAAGAGAGCGTCGGTGCTACGCCTTCATTCTACTACGCGTAGCAAAGGTTACGAATTAGCTCGAGGTTAGGAGAGTCAAGTCAAGGGGGAAGGCCATACCTACATAGAAGAACCGCTGTTCGTTGACTTTCTAAGGTCTAACCTTTCGCTCCCCTACTGAAAAGGAGGAAAGCAGCTTGACTCTCTTGACTTGAAAGAGGCAGCCCACTACGCTAGAGATCAGAAGAAAGAGATCTGAATTCGATCTTTGTCTTCTTTCTTGAGAGGAGCAAAGCAGCTTCGCACTACTTAAGATTCAATTCAAAAGGTCCTACTTAGTTTCGTAAGCCTTTGTCATTGTCAGTCAACTAAGTAGGGCCTGAGGCCCCCTGCGAATCCGTAAATCTCAGGAGCATGCCGCAACAAAAGGATGGTCCCCTATGCATTTCATTCTTTCCGGAAGGGAAAAAGAAGTACCCCCCATCATGGTGAACCTCTCCTTGTGATCGGGATGAGGTAGATGCCTCCCAGCCGGGGGGCGGATCGAATCGGAGTTTCCTTAGGTAGCCACCGACCTACAGTTATCCTGAAACTTCCGTGCTTGGTGGAGAAGAAGCGAACAAAGGTAGGCTCGCTTCCTGTCTTGTTCTCTGCTGCGAACTGGGATCGCTCGCCAGCTAGGTCAGATTGGAGCAACCTTTTATGAGAACATATTACCCTTATTCGGGGACAAGGGGCGGAACGACCTCTCGATCTACTTACAGCTGCCCAGGAAGAATTCGTCTAGGCCTTCCCTCTTGCTCCGATCTCCCCGTAGCCTAGGGCCTTGTCTGGGCCAAGAGCCATAGTTAGTTGCTGTTTCCATTTGCTTCTTTTTTTTTCTTGTTGTTGATACCGGCAAGACCCAGCCAGATGATGTCTTCTGGTTGGTAGTGAGAGGACTTTGAGTACCTGCATACCCAAAAGAAAGGGGGCGTCAAAAACAAGAATTTGCTTTTTTTTCTTGCTCTCCCTTAGCAGCGGGGAAGGAGTCTATCTATCTGCCTAGCTTTGGTAGATTTCCTCCAACGCAATCCACAGAAATGAAAGGAATCCCTTCCCTTGGTGGATAAGTCCGACGACGGAGCAGCAGTGCGGAATTGACTTTCTCGTCTGGTGGATCTGATCTATAGTTAGGGGGCAATACATACCAAAAGGTTCGAAGAAGGAAGGCGCATAAGAGGGAATTTTCTGAACTCATTCTCAGTCTAGACTGACGACATATCCCGCCTCTTCCTTCCTTGCCCGCCTCAGAATATTCCTTCCTGGTGGGACTCGCATTGATTGAAATTGATTGAATCTTTCTTGAACTGATGAGGCTTTCCAAGACGAGTAGACCGCGGAGTGGGTTACCTGCTTATTGGGACCTGCAAGAAGCTGAGTTTCTTTGCTTTCTTTCGTCGTCACAGTAGTTGGAAAAAGAAAAAGTCAAAGCAGCGGACCGCTTTTCATCTGAATAGAAGTCTATGAAAGTGGTTCATCAGCTTGAAACTGCGAAAGTGCTCAAGTAAGGAAAGATATGAATCGTCGTCGTTTATAAAGCTCTGATGATCTTCTCTTTCCTCTAAGGCTTCGCACCTTTCGTCGATTTCAGCTTCAAGACAGCGGATCCCCATAGAACCTAGTTTGGCCTGGCCCCCTGAGGCCTGAGTTTCCCCTTCGTCATCAGATGCTATTGGGAGCTGTGACCGCGGAGTGGGAGTACTGATTTGACTTCTTCCCCACGGATCATCCTGGTGGAGATACCGCTACGTGGGCCCGATCCTTCCTAACTAATCAGTTTCTTTTTTTTCAACGAAAGAACAAGTAAAGAAGAGAAGACCTCTCAAGGATCATGAAACTGAAAGAGCACTGTTGACTCTTGAAGTTCTCTCTCTCTCTCTCTTTCGTAACCTCACTCTAGATTCTGATAACCTCAATGCAAGGGTCTCGCTCCTTCGCACCTTGATTCCTCTTTCTCTCCCTCTTTAGTAGGTCGAGCCACTCTCAAATTCTTTGAGCCTCCCCTATCTTTGAGTTCGAGCTGGAGGCTTAGAATAAGCTGTCTTTTTCGTTCTGAAAGCTGAAATAGTAGGAAAGTGAAAGTGGAAGAAATTCCAAGCCTATCCAAGAAAAGCCTAGGAGAAGGAAAGCCGTCAGTCCGGAGGACGGAGAAGAAAGATCAAGCCTAGGATCAAGAGGATTCTATCCTGTCAGTGGAAGAGCCGAGTCAAGAACGAGGCGCGGGATCGGAGCAGAGACCAAGCGCGGCGAACTATGATGATTGAGTTGGGTCCCTACCTCTTGCTTTAGTTGTTCCAGTCGCTGTGGTTGAAATCGTTCTTTCTCTTTCAGCTCTCGTTCTTGCAGGAAAAGTTGCTAGATAAGTAGATAGGTCAGCTCGATCGTAATAAGGCTTGAAACTCGATTTCCAATAATCTCCGTTGATCAAGAACGAGAACCGTATATGCGCCTACTATGAGGCTCCCAGTACGCCTTCCAGTATCGTATATCGTAGGCAGACGAGAGGGCAGATCTCCCCGTTTAGGATGCGGAAGAAGTCAAAAGAGGAGAGTCAGAGGCATCTCTCTCTCTTTCATAGAAAAGGGAATGATCTATAGGATCGACCAAGAGTGGAAGGTTATCAGCAGCTTTCCAAGGCATCCTTATCTTGTTCTTGTCTTTTCTCTAGGCTTGATCTTTCTTCCTTTTTCTTTTGATGAGTCTATCCCGTACTTCGTCATCAGTCTATCCGGACTTGGATCGGGATCGGGTCAAGGCTTTTTGATAGATGTTGCGGATCTTCTTGAATGAGTAACTCAATTGAGTATGAGATCTTGAATGAATAAGAAAAAGAAGTGAGAATTCTCTCTTTCATGGATAAGCCAAAGACTCTGACAACGGGAGAGCATATTCGCCCCTCTTTCCCTTATGAATGAAAGAAGACTGATTCAATGGAACAAGATCTCATGACTCCGTCTTTTTCTTTTTATTCAATGCCGGAATAAGACCTCTCCCTCGGAAACAGATAATTCCTCTTCCCCTTTGGTCGAGACAAGGTTCCGAGACTAATAAGAAGAGAATGAAAGCTTCCTATTTCTTTATGGATCTTCATCGATCAGTCTCATTGATAAGGACATATGAACTTTTCTTTGAGCCTCTCCTTTTAGTGGTTTTTCGCAAATTCTTTGCTCCTAGCGGAGGGGTTCGGACGAGGCTCAAAGAATGATCGAAGCGACTGAAAGTTCGCCTTTTATCATCTGGAACGTCCGCTTTAGTTTCATTCTAGTGACTTTCTTTTTGATTGAGGGCTTTGACGGGTTAGTGGAATTCGAAAAGAATTTTCTCATTCTTTGATAAGGATTCTCGCAAATTCTTTGCTCCTAACCGCTCTGAACCTTATCAGTCGAGCTGCTTCGCTCCTCTCCTTCCTAACCTCAGTCGAGTGGCTTCGCTCCTCTCCTATATTGAAAACTACGAGTACCTTCGCTCCTCTCCTTCCTAACCTCAGTCGAGTGGCTTCGCTCCTCTCCTATATTTTTTTCGTAGAGTACCTTCGCTCCTGTCCTTCTATTCGTAGCTTGATTCTGCTTCGCTCCTCTCCTTCCTAACCTCAGTCGAGTGGCTTCGCTCTGAACCTATATTTTTTTCGTAGAGTACCTTCGCTCCTCTCCTTCCTAACCTCAGTCGAGTACCTTCGCTCTATTTCAAACGTAGAGTACCTTCGCACCCTATTGTTTTGAGCTATTTGAGTGGAATTGAATGACTCCTTCTCCGCGGTCAAAGAATTTGAGAAGACTCCTTCGCAACTAATACTCTGAGATATTCCATAACCTATACAGTCGAGACTACTTCCTCCAAGACTAAGAAAAAGAGGGGAAAGACGGTCTCTTGTGGAGGCGGCCTTCCTACTCATGAAAAAAGATCTCATTGAAAGCACCTTTACTGGAGAGCTAGGCTTGAACTTTCTTCCTTGCCTCCGGTTCCGATTTCTCAGAATCAGATCCTACGGCAAGGAAGTGAATATGGAAGAAGACTACGGAGTGGGGTTTTCATAGAATGAATCAAAGGATATGCCGAGAAGAAGTTTGAGTTTCAGAAGTGGAAAGTTCATTCCCAGTCGACCAAGAGTGGAAGGTTAGAAGTTCCCTAGTAAGGCTAAGAAGGTACTCGAGTTGATATTAAGGAGGTTAGTTGTCCGAAATGTGTTAATCAACTGAAACTTCTGCTGGAACGGGGAGACTGACGCCGGTCCTATTCTACGCTCGTCAACTCCCAGGATAAGGATGCCTTGGCTCGACTGAAAGGAGAGGATTTGGTCAAGCAGTTCCATCCACTCCTTTTTCCGCACTTCAATCTGAACTCTTGAGTGAACCTTACCTGCCCTATTGGCAACTCTTCGTCTTGAGAGCGGGCACCTCTCCCGCCTCAATGAACAAGGGCGACTTCTCTTTCCTCAATTACATCGAGCCTCATTTGCTTATTTATGATCCGGCTGGATCGCAGCGCTATGACTAACTAGCCATCCCGTGTAGTGGGATCCTGTTACGAGGAAGCAGCAGTTCTGTCGCAGGGGAGTTTTTTCCCTATTTCCTTGCTTAAGATAAGAATCAGTCTTGACTACTTATGACTTTCTAAAGCGATCGGAAGAAGGAGATCTTTCGTCAGGCAAAAATCAGGGCTTCCTTCTCTTTTTACTGAAAGAAAGAAGCATTGCTACCTTTCGACCCCCTCCGTAGGAGTCTGATTCCGCTCCGTGGGATAAGCTTGATCTTGTGTTTTCAGAAGAAAGCCTAGGGAGAGGAGAGGTGTGAACTAGCCCTTTGCGCTCACTCTGAATATTGAGAATGAACTTCGAATGAAACTGGAAGTCTTCTGTCTCATGCAAGGCTCAAAGAATTTGAGGCCGGAAACTCGGTCTTTTTGGCATGAAAAGGAGTAAATCGAGTTTGAGTATAAGTAATTCAAAGAAAACTACTCTTTAAGACGTGAAAATGAGAGTCAACATTGAATTTTCCCGCTCCCTCCTTTATCGTCTTCTCTGGCTTCTTAGATTTGAGTAGGTTCAGACTTTGGAGTCAAAACTCGTTTTGAAGATAACTAAAGTGGCATAAAAGCCATAAAGACTCCATTTATCAGCGAAAGGTTATTAGCAATTCAAACTAGGTTTGAGTTCCATCTTTGATACATTGTTATTGGGTCCGGAGGCTCAAAGAATTTGAGCGGTCTTCGCAAATTCTTTGCCCCGGCGGCTTTTTCTTATGGGAAAGAGAAAGAGGAAGAAGTCTCGGACGAGAAGGATAAGATCAAGCCCTTGTTCATTGAGTTGAGGAGAGTGTGGAGAGAGGGTCGATGTAATTGAGCTCTTCCGAAGGGGAAGGAGTGGAATTGAATATCGTATATAGCTGAACAATGGATTCTCACCCTTGTTCCTACTAGTGGATAAAAGAGGTCCTCCGGACTTTGAACATTCTTTCCTTTATCTCTTTTCTCTTTCTTTCTTTCTTAATCTCTTTTCTTTTTTATATATGATAATCTCTCTTTCCTTTATCTCTTTTCTCTTTCTTTCTCCTCTCTTTCTCCGGACCAGAAACTAGAACTCTCATCAAAGTCTGTTCATTTCTTTTCTAGGCTTGATTCTTTCATTGCGTTTTCCCGTCTTTTTTCTTGCAAAATGGTCCTTTTTCTCATCTTTCTATTTAACGAAAATAGAGAAAAAATTCAAGATTTTGAATGAAAAGTTGCTGCCAGCCATACCCAAAACCTAGCAAATTGTGAATTTTCGCTAAGAAAAAGAAGAAAAAACATATGTCAAAATCAGTCCAAGGCTCAAAGAATGATCGAAAGAATGATCTTTGCGAGTGGAAGAGGTTCGCTTAATATGGAATCTTGAGTCAAAAGGACGGGCATCTCTCTTTGTATTTGTCTAAAAGGAGTCAATGAACAAGGCGGAGAAGGAGTTGACGATTCTTCTTCTTAACCCACGTAGCGGTAGAGTCAAGAGGACGTCCGAAGGACTTGTTTTTTAGTGGAATGAAGGAAGGAACTCATATTATATTCATTCAGCCTGGACCTTTGTTTTTGCTTCGGAGGAGTCCGCTCCCTCCTTTACCTTCATCATTGAATTTTGATGCCTCCGTCCTCTTATTTCCTGAGTACCGATCCGGAATAGTGATATGATAGCCGTCCGGCGCAGCATCTTTCTCTCTTTTTACTCATTTAACCGGAATAAAGGACTAACTCAAAACCCTACCGGGTGGAGATCAGAGTCCCATTCAGATGGAGACAGACCCACGGAGCGGGAAAGAGAGAATACAGCCCCTGCCCTTGACAGAACTCCTTCTTCTAACCGCGGAGTGAGTGGGCAGCTCCTACCCTAGCAACCCTATAATTTTGAGTTCGCGCAAACGAATGGAAAAAGTCTAATGGATTTGCAATACCTCCTTTGACTAGGGTTGGTTTGGCACCCCGATCCTATGGTTGAGCTGCTGCTACTGTCTGGGGATCTCTGATTTTGAGTTCTATTGGTGCCCCCGCGTAGTGGCTTTTCTTATGTCTCCTTCGTCATCCAATGCCTTACTTATGGTGGGGTGTCCCCATTGTACCAGGATAAGGCGCTTTCTTGCTTGTCTAGTTCTTTCTTCTCTAGGCCCTTGTTCATTGATTCTAATAATGAATAAGAGCTTTGAAATAAGAAAAGCTAGTCTTCCAATAGAATATAATATGTTGGACAATAAAAGAAAGAACAAAAAGAAAAAGAAAGAAGGCTCAAAGAATGTTCTAGGCCGAGCGCTTTCCTCTTCTCCTCTCGTTCATAAACTCAAGCCTAACTCCTCTCGTTCGCGCCTCGTGCTCTGACTGATGGTAAGCAAGTCTTCCTATTTTGGGCACCTTGACGCTTTCCCCCATATTAAGCTACGAAGGCCCTCTAAGAAAAAAGCCTAGACTGGAAAGGAGTGCAAGGGGGGAGGGTCAGAGAGTCAATGAAATCAATGAATCAATGAGGCCTAGATCACCAGATCGATTCCAACCTCTTGTTATCGACATCTTTGCTTGAAAAGAATGAAGCCCTGGAGCTCGCCTTTGACGCAGACGGAGGTAGCCTACCCACCCTACTTTAGCGTCTTTGCACCCCCCAGTTTCACCTCGAAAATCTGATTCATAGTCCTTCGGACGGTTAGGAGTCTTATTCCTTTTAGTAGCCTTAAGTTTCTGGAGGTTCAAAGAATTTGAATGCGCTTTCTTGTGACTTTTTCTTCCGATAATAGAAAACCATATAGCTTTGTTGTTCAAATGCACTCTTTTCGGGGGTTGTTCTTTGCCTTTTCTTTCCTAAACGATAAATGGGGAATTTCAGGCTTAGAATCATTTAGATTAGACGGAAACTGCCCATTCAAGAGTGGCTTGCGTGAGAGAGAGAGGTTCCCCGTTCGTCATCCGATGCCTCAAGTAAACTCACTTTCTCAAAGTCTTTGACTTTATTCGCAAATTCTTTGCGCCTAGTGCGAGTGAGAGTGATCCTTTCCCCTTTCACTATTGATTCTTTGTGTACTACTTCTATGAATGAAATAAAGAAGAGGTCGAGCTCCCTTCAAGGATTATCTAATTCGGGGCCGTGCCCTCTCTTCCTCTTCAAAGCCAAAACCGTGGGAAAACCTGGTTAGGAGTGATTTCCCAACTGCATACGTGCATGGTCTTCTTTAGCTTTCATTCCATAATCCGCGAGAAGACCAGATTGAGTTCCATCAATCGGAAGAGGTAGGTTATTATATTCTCACTTTCTGCTTAGTTTACGAGGATGGTGGGGTCTCTTTTCTGTCTTCAGTCATTCCGGTATTTCCGAAGCGGATCGACTTACCGCTGGCTTAGCTTATTCAAGCCTAAGAGTCCGCCTATTTGGATGGGGGCTTGCCTAAGCGGAAGAGAACTACTAAATGGCAAGAATGCTCTTTCATCGCTTTGCCCACGCATAATAGAGGCGCCTTCTTCCGAATCATTCAACCTATTCCGAGCTCATCCATGAATTTCTTAAGAAAAGAAGGGATGAAAGACGAACCCCTCGTGGGAATCCCCACTTTCTTAGTGCGAATGCGAAATTGCCCACGTAGGGGTTTTGGGCTATGCTAGCTGAAATTGATGAAAATCCACCATTTTGCAGTCCTCCGAAGGATAGGCTTTTTTCTTCTTATTCCTTTGATTTAGAAGGATAGGGACGTCAACTCCTTCTCAACTCAACTGGAGTAGCTTAATCTTTGACTTCTCTTTTTCTTTCAAGTTTTCCTTCTTTTTTGCTTAAGATATACCTTTCGTAAACGCCTCCCCCGGAATGAGACTAGGCGGCCGGTCTTCTATTGGTCGATCCGCGCACTTATTATTCTCTTTCATAAGAGGTCTCCTCCCGGATGAGTTTGCTTGCTCTTGGGCACCGGGATATTAGCCTGATTCAGATTAGGAAAGGATGAAGCGGGAAAAGGAAAGAAAGGCTTGACTTCATCGTCGGGGCGAAGGAAGCCGCTAGGCCCACTAGATCCCACGGGAATGAAACTACCACGGACCGCTTAGACTAATAAAGAATTTGATTATCTAATTAATCAGTCTAAAGCTCTGCTCAATTCATAAAAAGGAGAAGACTGAGGCTAGTTGTAGAGTGAGAGGTTCACGCGCGAGAGGACTCGAAAGTTTTCTTCTTTTCTTGGACAAGTGGATAAGATTCATTATCTCATTCATGATAATTCTGAATTCCCCATCCCGTAAGATAATTAAGGGAGAAAGTGGGTCCATGTAAATGATCGAGAGGGACTAAGAAAGATAAGAGAAAGTTGAGAGAGGGGATGACTCGACCGGATCGATTCCCAAAGGAAAGTCTACAAACTAAAGCACTCGACGAGGCTCGACCCAGCACAAAGGCTTACGGGAGAAATGATAGACGAGGGCTCGAATCATCCCAGTCTCGGGTTAGAGGTCAGAGTAGGATGAATCACTAGTCGACCGGGTTTAGACATTGAAATCTAGAATTGAAATAGATTCCATCCTTTTGACTTTTCAAATATGATTCATAGTCAAGAGGACCCTCCGACGGAGCAGTTCATTTATAGGAGTCTCGCTCTTCCAGTAGTTTTTTGTCTGAGAATCCTCAGTCCCAGTCCCCCTTCCCAGCTTGCCTCGCTCCCCCGGTCCGTGGTAGTTTCATTGCTATCTTGCGGAATAGGAAAGATGCAAGAAACCTCGTCCCAGTCGCTGAAGCATAAATCCTTCACTCCCACTCCGCGGTAGCAAGAGATCTTGCAAGCTTTTCTTCTTTCTTTGCAATTCTTATCAAGGAGAACCCTCAGTAGGATAGATCGAAGGAGTGCAGATGAGGATAGGAGAGTTGTCCGAATCAATCCCCTAATGCTTTGAGCTCTGTGAAGAGGGGTTTAGCACCATAGCAAATAAAGGATATTAGTAGTACCCTTTCTTTCTTTGTACTCTTTCTCTCTCCGGTCTCCCTCCTTCTATCCTTTCGTCCGACCGGGTGAGTGGATGAGATGGCTTAGCCACTCATTAATGAGGCAGAAGATTCATTCTCCGTCCGCACAGTTTCATTCTCAGGAGAGGGCGAAATCCTTGACTTAGAGGAACCCCCCTCTTAGTCTTTGCTCCGACCCGTTCCGAACTTTTCATTGATCGATCCGATCCCGAGACCTCTGAACGGGCGTGGTGTCTAACCCGAAGCCGTCCTCCGTCTTTGATGACTAGAGTCAGGAAGGCTCCGTGGGATCCCCACTTCCCCTATCTCTTCTTATGGCGCTTTTCATATTATAGACTGCGCGAAGGAGTAGGGTCAATCTCTTTTTTATGACTTTTGGGCCCTCCGTAGGACTCGAGCTCTTTCTTCCTTTTCTTTGCCTTCTTCTTCGTCTTCTGCCTTCTTTTCTTCTTTAATAGAGAAAGTAGAGAAAGTTTGCAAGACGGAGGAATGAATTCATGGTGGATAAGCCGAGGCATATCCTGAATTCGTAGGGAATTCGTAGACTTCTCAATATTCTTTCGATCATTCTTTGAGCTATAGAACTCCGGAGGACTTGTTTATCCGTCCGAAGGACTGATTAATGGAACTAAAAAAGCGAAGGACTCTACCCCCGTAGTTAGGAGTATTAAGACCGCGTAGAAGGAGTCATTCAATTCCACTCAAATAACTCGACTGAAAGGATCAAAGAATGATCGAAGAATGAGAGAAGCGACTGGAAAGGTGCGAAGCAGCTCGACTAAGAAGGATAAGATCAAGCCCTTGTGAATTGAGTTGATAATTCTTCTCAACTCCCACGGAGCGGTGCGAAGCAGCTCGACTAAGAAGGAGTCAATGAACAAGGGGTTAGGACTCTGAAGCGGGACCCCCTTTCTCATGCAATTAATGGATAAACAAGTCACCTGGACCTGCACTCCTTAACAGTCGCTTCGCTTCGCGCCTCCTTTTGAGTCTTCTGGCTTCTTATTGACCGACGGAGCAAAGAATTTGCGAAAAGTCAAAAATCCGAAAATCTAGGGATCTCTGATCATTTGCTTAACACATGCATTCTTGAATTGTGAAGTCAGAAGAAGAGCTTGATCAACCTCTATTTTGAATATCCTCTGATTCTACTAAAAAGATGAAAGCCTTTATTCGCAAATTCTTTTGCGCCTCCGGACCAGTCTCGCCTTGGAATCAGAATGAAACTACAAAAGAAGAAAACTGAAAGCGCGTAGTGGGTCATGAAACTCGGTCAGCAGCTTGACCCTTTATATATTCAATGAAATTAGAGAGATAGCTGCCTCTATGGTCGAGATATTATGCTGCCTCATCAGCTGCAACCCCCTAATCTGCTACTGACCCCACCCACGCCCAAGGCGGATCTTCGGAAACGGATACAGAAAGAGCGATGAGGCTGCCTATCTTGGCGCTCGAACCAGACTGAGAATTCCAAGTCTGAC